>NW_028163022.1:0-106379 GCF_964263955.1 Coregonus lavaretus | reverse complement strand
GAGCACACACACACCATGCTGCACTAAAGCAAGCAAGTGAAAACAACTCACATGCATACGATACAATACACACCTACTGTACACTCCAACCAGAGTGCCTGCAAACCATATATTTTACCATAAAGACAGCAGGGACGCATTGCATAAAAATAATACACTCCATAAATGTATATCTGGGGCCAGACTAAATCTGAAATTGGTATCCTGATTTTAACAACATTGTCATATGCCATGGATAAAGCTGAGGCTATACAGTACATGTTACTTGACACTACAGTATCGGGCTTGGTTTGAATTGATGCACAACCCCATGCTACAGTATGTTGAACACTAAGCTGTCAACCTTTCCTGGTGATGGAGTGCACTGGTTATGCTAATCTGATATGATGAATGAGACTTCCTAAAGACAAATGGACTTCCAATACCTGCTAGCATAGCTTACCATTGGTAATCAAGGGATATATGAACCGAGACGTAGCACAAGCTCTAACGAGGTTTGTGTGAAAGCAGGTTCGTTTAGGTGCCCTGAGGCCATACCTGTCTCAAAGCAGTGTGATGGATGATTTGTGTTCAGGGTGGTGAGAGAGCGGTGTGTGTGCATGTGTGTGTGTGTGTGTTCATGTGTGTGTCCGTGCCGGCATGCGTGCCTATGTATGATAGAGCAGATGTGAGATGGATGATTTGTGTTCAGGTTGGGGCGGTTATTGACACCTGGGTCAACTGTACTCTGGGAAAGCTAGTAGAATTGTGGGAGGACTGACGCAAAAATGTCCCACAGGCGACAGTACCGCAGGGCATGATGGGTAAGAGGCCCACACCTTCATAGACACAGAGTGCTCGTGACAGCCTGACTACACACACACACACACACACACACACATCAGCTAGCACATTTGGTTTCTTGGAAGTTTTGGAACGTAACTCTTTGGTTTCCCATTGGTTCTGGGAACAAAGCCATTTGTTTCCTGACCAGTAAAACTGAACGTTTTTTTAAACGTTCTGAGAATGGAAGCGAAAATGTTGCCTGTTCTGGGAATGTACATTTTCAGGTTGCAGGGAGGTTCTGAGAACATTTGAACCCTGAAAGTTAACGTTCTGAGAACAGAAATGATAGGTTATTTGAAGTTAATTTAGTAACGTTCTGAGAACATTTTCTAAATGTTGTGAATGTTTTCAACGAAATGTAAAGGTTATTTGGAGGTTTTTGAATAACTTCCTTAAAACCTACATTTAATTTTTCAATAAGACTTTTAAAAACAATGCTAGCTTAGGTTAACTGTTTTGAACTCCAGGCACAGATAGGACACATGGAAATTAATTTGCTTAGGCATTATTCATGCAAACACATTTATTGATCTTCTGTCCTCGATCCATGGAGTTAGTCCACTGCGCCACCAGGAGAATGGAATGTATACATTTTTAAATAACATTCTTAGAACATTATTTTAATGATATTAATGTTTTCTTGTGTTTTTTATGGAAAGTTTTCTTAATGTTCTGAGAACATGATTTTAAATGGAACTATGAGGAAACCTACTGAAAATGTTATGCTGAAATACTGAAATCCCCACAGAAAAACATTGTTTCTTAACGTGCTCTGAACTATTTGAGAACATTCCCAATGTCAATTTTAATTAAATTCAAAATAAATACAAATGTGCTTCGTAATGAATAACAATAACGAGTAGTGATCGCTGTTTCGGTCACAGGAAATGATGGCGGAAACATTATGTACAAGAAAAGTTCAGTAAAAAAACACACTAAATAGCAGAATTGGTCAGGAGCCTGTAAGACGGATGCAACACCATCAAACCAGTTGGAGAACATTCCTAGAACATTACCAATATGTTTGAATGTTTAAAGTCTGTTAAATTAATGAAATAGCAAGAAAAACAATCCTTAAATGTGCTGAGAATGTTCCTTATGGGAAGGTTGTATGCAAAAGAATCATAGGACAACCATGCTCTCACCAAGCTCTAAGAAACATATTGTTCTCAGAACATTATGCGCTAGCTGGGACACACACACACACACACACACAAACACATAAAACTGCCTACAGGCACACCAACACCAATCCCCTCCAGTACCCACCAGACCACCTAGAAACCTCAGAGATCTTGTAAAATGTTGGTCAAGAATACACACACACACAGCTTTTCTCTGATGCCCTTTTCCATGCAACACACATTTAATGGAACACACCATCTTCTGAGATACGTGTGCACACACGCACACATGCACACGCACAGACGTGCACACACACACCGAAGTGCTGAATCTCAGAGCAAGTTTTGGGAAAACAGACAGGAGTATAGTAGAGGAATGAAGAAATGGAGAGGTTGAGTCAGAGAAACCAACGGAGGGGTGAAAAGAGGACAAACTCTTCCTGGTTTCAGCCCAAGTCTTCCTCCTCATCTTCTTTTATGGAAGAGAAAGAGGAAGTTCAGCTGTGTTTAATGTAGCTGCTAGAGAGACAATGGTCCTCCAGTATGACAGATAGATAGGACCTGTTAGGTCTGAATGAAGCCTTCGTACACAGATAGACCCTGTGATATGGGACTCACCTAAATCTGATTACAGACACTGAGACTAAACTCAAATATGGACAGAACTGTCTCTGTGTGTGTATGTGTGTGTGTGTGCATGGCTGGGAAGAGGCGCAGAGAGAGAGAGAGAGAGAGAGAGAGAGAGAGAGAGAGAGAGATCAAATCAGTCTTTACTGGGTGATCAACCGGCAGAACTCCATGATGACTCATTCTGTTTTCATAAGATCAACAGACTTTACAGATAATACACACACACACATGCACACACATTAACCCCATGGCCGGCTCTAGCCTTTTGGGGGCCCTAAGCGAGATTTAGTTGGGGGGCCCCACCACCAAGCGAGCAAACATTTTTAGTGGCCCTCCTCTTGACAGCGGAGAGAAAAAAGTATGTTTAAATAATATGTTTTGCCATGGGGCATAGAGAAAATGTTGCCGTTTTAAAAGCACGTTTTCTGCAGTTCTACACATTTGGCCATGGGGCGGAGGTAAATTTTTGCAGTTTTAAAACAAATGTTCCTGCAATTCTACCCATTTGCCATGGCGTGGAGATAAATGTTTGCAGTTTTAAAGCATTTCTTGCCCTGGCTTATGCCATGTTAATGATATCTGAGTGAGAGTGACTAACAAAATCAATGGGGGCCCCTTGGAGGTCAGTGCCCCTGGGCCCGGTCGGTTTTCGGCCATTATTATTACAAGTATAGATAACTGTCTATACCAGGGGTGTCAAACTCATTCCAGTGTCTGCATGTTTTTGGTTTTTCCTTTCAATTAAGACCTAGACAACCAGGTGAAGGGAGTTTCTTACTAATTAGTGCCTTAATTCATCAATCAAGGGTGGAGCAAAAACCCTCAGACACTAGACCCTCTGTGGAATTAGTTAGCTGACATGGCTAATTGAGTGACTGTCAATGACTGACAAAACAAGAGAAAAACTGCTGTTGCACAACCAAATGTCGAACTTGCAACTTGTGTATTCTACTATTCTAACTCTCAACAGTAAGTTGAGACCCCGTCTGAGTAAAAAAAACAAAAAAAAACGTTTTATTTATTAATGTTGTTGAAAGTTCAACAGGTTCACTCCACAGCACTGATACTGAACTAAACAGCCTGATATGATGTGGCTTTTAAAGGCAATTTCCGATTGAGCCGACATATGCAGCATTTACCGTGAACGTGATCTCCGCGAACATTGAATCCCAGCTTAAGTTGCTGTGGATAAGAGCCTCTGCTAAATTACTAATGTAATGTAAAATGAGTAGAGAGGGGGCGGGAGAAAGAGTAGCACAGAGAGGGAGAAAGGGCCTCACAGTAAAGATAGTCATCTAAAATGGAGGTGGGATTTAGAGTGCCTGTATTTGATTACTGACTCTCTCTCTCTCTCTACAGTGGTCAGGGCAGTTTATGCTGGAGACAATGATGTCATTGCTGGATGTGCGGTCTGATTGGCTCTGGTGGGGCATTGGTGTGATTTGATTGGCTGTGGTGGTCTATGGTTTGGGGAATGGAGAATAGGGAAAACGTCATAAAACTGGCTGGCCACTGGACTGGCAGTACAACAGATATTCATTTTTACTAACACACAAACATGCAGATACACAACAATAACACAACAATAACACAACACAACACACACACACACGTAAAGCTTGCTAACACCATCTGTTGCCAAAGCCAACTCAGATGACCCCGAGGAGCCCCAGTACACGAGGTGAAAACATGCATCTCTTTCCAGACAGTCTACTGCCGCCCAGGCTGTTAGTGTGCTACTGCGTAGCTCAGCTAATGTCTGACGTATGGGTCATTACAGACACTGTATCTGACACTTTACAGCTACCTGTTACCCCTCTACCACAACTTCAGCACGTCTGACAGTAGTGCTCTCTCTCTCTCTCTCTCTCTCTCTCTCTCTCTCTCTCTTCTCCATTCATCCTCTCTTCTCTTCTCTTCTCTCTCTCTCTCTCTCTCTCTCTCTCTCTCTCTCTCTTCTCCATTCATCCTCTCTTCTCTTCTCTCTCTCTCTCTCTCTCTCTCTCTCTCTCTCTCTCTCTCTCTCTCTCTCTCTTCTCCATTCATCCTCTCTTCTCTTCTCTTCTCTCTCTCTCTCTCTCTCTCTCTCTCTCGCTCCCTCTCTCTCTCTCCCCCTCTCCTGCATATCTTAGCTTTGTGAGGGACAGTATCATACTCCTACATAGTTTAGATAGTATCGATTCAATGTGTTACAATAGTTTCCTGTTGCATAACTTATGTTTATAGTGTGTGTGTGTGTGTATGTATGAGTGTGTGTGTGTGTGTGTGTGTGTGTGTCGTGTGAGTGTTTTTGGCTCACACACTAGTTATTCTATCCATTCCATGTCTATGGTCTGGCAGTTGCACTTTCTGACTGACAGTAATTTACTCTTGCATAGCTGAGCTTTATGTGTGACAATAGTTTGTGTCTGCATTGCTCCTGTCCAATAATTCTGTTTTTGGCACTAACACTGGTTCTACCCATTCTATTACTTGGGCTTATAACAGTAGTTAGTAGTCATACCCAAGCTTAATGCTGGTTCTTTGGCTCTGACAGAGGTTCTACCTACAGTGAGGGAAAAAAGTATTTGATCCCCTGCTGATTTTGTACGTTTGCCCACTGACAAAGACATGATCAGTCTATAATTTTAATGGTAGGTTTATTTGAACAGTGAGCGACAGAATAACAACAAAAAAATCCAGTAAAACGCATGTCAAAAATGTTATAAATTGATTTGTATTTTGATGAGGGAAATAAGTATTTGACCCCTCTGCAAAACATGACTTAGTACTTGGTGGCAAAACCCTTGTTGGCAATCACAGAGATCAGACGTTTCTTGTAGTTGGCCACCAGGTTTGCACACATCTCAGGAGGGATTTTGTCCCACTCCTCTTTGCAGATCTTCTCCAAGTCATTAAGGTTTCGAGCCTAACGTTTGGCAACTCGAACATTCAGCTCCCTCCACAGATTTTCTATGGGATTAAGGTCTGGAGACTGGCTAGGTGTCAGTGTAGCTGTAGGTGGGTGTGGTGGTGGAATCAGGCGCAGGACGCACAAAGTAAGTCCAAAAGACTTTAGTTGTTTGGCAACAAAACACAGCACGAAAACAAAAGCCCTGAGGCGAGAAACTCCGCACACAGGCGAAATAAAGCGGGCGCACAAAAATACGTGCGACAAAATACTCCAAACACACAGAATGGAGAGCAGCTCAACCGAGCAAACTGTACATACAAAAGCTAAGCGCACGACAGTGAAAACAATCACACACAACACTAGACAAACACAACGAGAACTTATAGGACACTAATTACACTAAACGATTACAGGTGTAACAACAATCAGACAAAAGCAAACGAACATAGAAACATGCAACGGTGGCAGCTAGTATTCCGGAGACGACGAACGCCGAAGCCTGCCCGAGCAAGGAAGAGAGGCAGCCTCGGCCGAAACCGTGACAGTACCCCCCCCCCCCCTTGACGCGCGGCTCCAGACGTGCGCCGACTCCGGCCTCGGGGACGACCAGGAGGACGCGGAGCAGGGTGCGTCGGGTGCCCACGATGGAATTCCGTCAGGAGAGACGGGTCCAAAATGTCTCTCCTCGGCACCCAGCACCGTTCCTCCGGGCCGTACCCCTCCCACTCCACTAGATATTGGAGACCCCCCATCCGACGTCTCGAATCCAAGATGGACCGCACGGAGTACGCCGGTGCCCCCTCGATGTCCAATAGGGGCGGAGGAGTCTCCCTGATCTCACTTTCTTGGAGTGGGCCAGCTACCACCGGCCTGAGAAGAGACACATGGAACGAGGGGTTAATACTTTTATACTCAACAGGTAGTTGTAATTTGTAACACACCTCGTTCAACCTTCTCAGGACTTTAAATGGCCCTACAAACCGCCGACCCAGTTTCCGACAGGGCAGGCGGAGGGGCAGGTTTCTGGTAGAGAGCCAGACTCGATCACCAGGTGCGTACACCGGTCCCTCACTGCGGTAGAGATCGGCGCTCGCCTTATGACGACGGAGTGCCCGCTGCAGGTGGACGTGTGCAGCGTTCCATGTCTCCTCTGAGCGCCGCGCCCACTCATCCACCGCAGGAGCCTCGATCTGGCTCTGCTGCCAAGGTGCCAGAACCGGCTGGTAACCTAACACACATTGGAAAGGGGTTAGGTTAGTGGAGGAATGGCGTAGGGAATTCTGGGCCATTTCGGCCCAGGGAACGTACCTTGCCCACTCCTCCGGCCGGTCCTGGCAGTATGTTCTAAGAAACCTACCCACATCCTGGTTCACGCGTTCCACCTGCCCATTACTCTCCGGGTGGTAACCCGAGGTGAGGCTCACCGAGACCCCCAACCGCTCCATAAAAGCTCTCCAGACTCTGGAGGTAAATTGGGGACCTCGATCAGACACAATATCCTCGGGTACCCCGTAGTGCCGGAACACATGGGTGAATAGTGCTTCGGCGGTTTGCAGGGCAGTAGGAAGGCCCGGCATAGGGAGCAAACGACAGGCCTTAGAAAACCGGTCCACAACGACCAGTATAGTGGTATTCCCCTGTGAAGGAGGAAGGTCAGTGAGGAAATCCACCGAGAGGTGAGACCATGGTCGTTGTGGAACGGGCATGGGTAGTAACTTACCCCTAGGCAGATGTCTAGGCGCCTTACACTGGGCGCACACCGAGCAGGAGGAAACATAAACCCTCACATCCCTTGCCAACGTGGGCCACCAGTACTTGGCACTAAGACAGTGCACTGTCCGGCCGATACCAGGGTGTCCAGAGGAGGGTGACGTGTGAGCCCAATAGATCAATCGATCCCGAACCTCGAGCGGAACGTACTTCCGACCCTCCGGGCATTGAGGTGGACTAGGGTCGGTGCGTAACGCCCGCTCGAGTTCAGCATCGACCTCCCACACTACCGGTGCCACCAGACACGACTCCGGCAGTATGGGAGTGGGCTCCACGGACCTCTCCTCCGTGTCATACCGCCGAGACAGTGCATCTGCCTTACCGTTCTGTGACCCAGGGATGTACGTGATCTTAAATGTGAACCGGGTCAAAAACATATTCCACCTCGCCTGGCGAGGGTTCAGCCTCCTCGCTGCCCGGATGTACTCCAGGTTACGGTGGTCCGTCAAAATGAGGAAAGGGTGTTGAGCCCCCTCAAGCCAGTGCCTCCACACCTTTAGGGCCTGTACCACGGCTAACAGCTCCCTGTCCCCCACGTCATAGTTTCGCTCCGCCGGACTGAGCTTCTTGGAATAAAAAGCACAGGGGCGGAGTTTAGGTGGCGCGCCGGACCGTTGCGACAGCACGGCTCCTATACCGGCCTCTGACGCGTCCACCTCTACCTGAAATGGCAAAGAGGGATCCGGATGCGCCAGCACCGGAGCCGAGGTAAACAGGTCCTTCAGCCTCCCAAACGCCCTGTCCGCCTCGGCTGACCACTGCAGACGCACCGGACCCCCCTTCAAAAGAGACGTTATGGGAGCTGCCACCTGTCCAAAACCCCGGATAAACCTCCTGTAATAATTCGCAAACCCCAAAAACTGCTGCACCTCCTTCACAGTGGTTGGCGTTTGCCAATTACGCACGGCTGACACCCGGTCTACCTCCATCTTCACCCCTGACGCAGACAACTGATAACCCAAAAAGGAGACCGACTCCTGGAAAAACAGACACTTCTCTGCCTTGACATACAGGTCGTGCTCCAACAGTCTCCGCAACACTCGGCGCACCAGGGCCACATGCTCGACTCGGGTAGGCGAGTACACGAGAATGTCATTGATGTACACGACCACCCCCTGCCCCTGCATGTCCCTGAAGATCTCATCCACGAAGGATTGGAAAACTGAAGGAGCGTTCATCAACCCGTATGGCATGACAAGATACTCGTAATGGCCCGAGGTGGTACTAAAGGCTGTCTTCCATTCATCGCCTCCCCTAATGCGCACCAAGTTGTACGCGCTCCTGAGATCTAATTTAGTGAAGAAACGCGCCCCGTGCAATGACTCCGTCATGGTCGCAATCAGCGGGAGTGGATAACTGTACTTCACCGTGATCTGATTGAGACCACGGTAATCAATGCACGGGCGTAATCCTCCATCCTTTTTCTTCACAAAAAAGAAACTCGAGGACGCAGGGGAAGTGGAGGGCCGTATGTATCCTTGTCTCAGAGATTCGTCTATGTACGTCTCCATAGCTCTCTTCTCCTCCTGAGACAGTGGATACACATGGCTCCGTGGGAGCGCAGCTCCTGCCTGGAGGTCTATCGCACAATCTCCCTGCCTATGGGGAGGCAACTGCGTCGCCCTCGACTTACTGAACACAATAGCCAAATCCCCATACTCAGGGGGAACGCGCAATGCGGGCACCTGGTTTGGACTCTCCACCGAGGTAGCCCCTACGGAGACGCCTAAACATCGACCCACACACTGGGCAGACCACTCCATCAGAGCCCTCTCCTGCCACGAAATAGATGGGTTATGGGTACTCAACCAGGGCATGCCCAGCACCACCGGATACGCAGGCGAGTCGATCAGAAATAGCTGGATCATCTCCTGATGACCCCCCTGCGCACACATCCTAAGTGGCGCAGTGACCTCCCTGATCAAGCCCGCACCCAACAGACGGCTATCTAGGGCATGAACGGGGCAGGGAACGTCAACTGGGAGAAGGGGAATCCCTAAGGCTAAGCAAAACTTCTTATCAACAAAATTCCCAGCCGCGCCTGAATCTACCAGCGCCTTATGCTGGGAATGAGGTGCTACCTGTGGAAAACGCACAGGTATACAGAAATGTGCAACAGAGAGCTCTGGGTGAGTGGGGCGCCTACTCACCTGGAAGGACTCCCCAGTGCATGACCTGTCGTCCTCTCCCCTAAGAGGCCATCCCCAGCACCTAGCCGCGGTGTGTCCTCCCCGACCACAGTTGGTGCAGGAGATGGACCCCCTCGTAAGCCGACCCCTCCTCTCTCTAGCGCCAGCGCCCCCGAGCTCCATGGGGCACGGCTCGGAGGCGCTGGAGGGTGAAATGGACGGACCCCCCTCGGGACGTCCGCGGGTAGCTAGCAGGGTATCCAGCCTGATGGACATGTCGACCAACTGGTCGAACGAGAGGCTGGTGTCCCTACAGGCCAGCTCCCTACGGACGTCCTCGCGTAGACTACATCGGTAGTGATCGATGAGAGCCCGCTCATTCCACCCTGCATCCGCCGCTAGAGTACGGAATTCCAAGGCGAACTCCTGGGCACTCCTCTTCCCCTGCCGGAGGCAGACCAGACGCTCCCCCGCCGCTTTCCCCTCCGGGGGATGGTCAAACACCGCCCTGAAGCGGCGGGAGAACTCGTCGTAGGTGATGGTGTTCGCGTCGATTCTCCTCCACTCTGCGTTGGCCCATTCCAACGCCTTCCCGGAAAGGCAGGAGATCAGGGCGGACACGCTCTCGTGTCCCGAGGGCGCCGGGTGCACGGTGGCCAGGTAAAGCTCCACCTGGAGAAGGAATCCCTGACACCCGGCCGCGGTCCCATCATAGGCCCTCGGGAGCGAGAGCCGAACTCCTCTGGGTTCCGGAGCGGGATTGGGCTGACCTGCCGATGGTGCGGGCAGGGAGGATGGCGGTGGAGGAGTCCCTCGGGTCTCCCAGCCTCGGATGGTGGTGATCACCTCCTGCAGTGCGGACCCCATCCGCAGGATCTGGTCATTTTGTTCGCGGATCCTGTCCTCCAACGTCGCCTGTGCTGCTGCGGCTCCTGCTGACTCCATCGAGTAGGTGTGTGATTCTGTCAGTGTAGCTGTAGGTGGGTGTGGTGGTGGAATCAGGCGCAGGACGCACAAAGTAAGTCCAAAATACTTTAGTTGTTTGGCAACAAAACACAGCACGAAAACAAAAGCCCTGAGGCGAGAAACTCCGCACACAGGCGAAATAAAGCGGGCGCACAAAAATACGTGCGACAAAATACTCCAAACACACAGAATGGAGAGCAGCTCAACCGAGCAAACTGTACATACAAAAGCTAAGCGCACGACAGTGAAAACAATCACACACAACACTAGACAAACACAACGAGAACTTATAGGACACTAATTACACTAAACGATAACAGGTGTAACAACAATCAGACAAAAGCAAACGAACATAGAAACATGCAACGGTGGCAGCTAGTATTCCGGAGACGACGAACGCCGAAGCCTGCCCGAGCAAGGAAGAGAGGCAGCCTCGGCCGAAACCGTGACACTAGGCCACTCCAGGACCTTAATGTGCTTCTTCTTGAGCCACTCCTTTGTTGCCTTGGCCGTGTGTTTTGGGTCATTGTCATGCTGGAATACCCATCCACGACCCATTTTCAATGCCCTGGCTGAGGGAAGGAGGTTCTCACCCAAGATTTAACAGTACATGGCCCCGTCCATCGTCCCTTTGATGCGGTGAAGTTGTCCTGTCCCCTTACCAGAAAAACACCCCCAAAGCATAATGTTTCCACCTCCATGTTTGACGGTGGGGATGGTGTTCTTGGGGTCATAGGCAGCATTCCTCGTCCTCCAAACACGGCGAGTTGAGTTGATGCCAAAGAGCTCGATTTTGGTCTCATCTGACCACAACACTTTCACCCAGTTCTCCTCTGAATCATTCAGATGTTCATTGGCAAACTTCAGACGGGCCTGTATATGTGCTTTCTTGTGCAGGGGGACCTTGCGGGCGCTGCAGGATTTCAGTCCTTCACGGCGTAGTCTGTTACCAATTGTTTTCTTGGTGACTATGGTCCCAGCTGCCTTGAGATCATTGACAAGATCCTCCCGTGTAGTTCTGGGCTGATTCCTCACCGTTCTCATGATCATTGCATCTCCACGAGGTGAGATCTTGCATGGAGCCCCAGGCCGAGGGAGATTGACAGTTATTTTGTGTTTCTTCCATTTGCGAATAATCGCACCAACTGTTGTCACCTTCTCACCAAGCTGCTTGGCGATGGTCTTGTAGCCATTCCAGCCTTGTGTAGGTCTACAATCTTGTCCCTGACATCCTTGGAGAGCTCTTTGGTCTTGGCCATGGTGGAGAGTTTGGAATCTGATTGATTGATTGCTTCTGTGGACACGTGTCTTTTATACAGGTAACAAACTGAGATTAGGAGCACTCCCTTTAAGAGTGTGCTTCTAATCTCAGCTCGTTACCTGTATAAAAGACATCTGGGAGCCAGAAATCTTTCTGATTGAGAGGGGGTCAAATACTTATTTCCCTCATTAAAATGCAAATCAATTTATAACATTTTTGACATGCATTTATTTTGATTTTTTTGTTGTTATTCTGTCTCTCACTGTTCAAATAAACCTACCATAAAAATTATAGACTGATCATTTCTTTGTCAGTGGGCAAACGTACAAAATCAGCAGGGGATCAAATACTTTTTTCCCTCACTGTATATAGAATCTGTGGCTGTGTACTGGGAGGCTGGGAGACTGGTTGTGAGTGTGTGAGTGGGTGTGTGAGCTAACTCATCTGACTTAATTGCATAAGTATGGTGATCAAAGCCAGTATGCTGCCAGTCTAGTAAACTTAACACACACCTGTCAAACAATGCTAATATAGGTCATTGTGTGTGTGTGTGTGTGTGTGTGTGTGTGTGTGTGTGAGTGTGTGTGTGTGTGTGTGTGTGTGCGTGTGTGTGCGTGTATGTGTGTGTGTGTGTGTGTGTGTTGTTTTGAGTTGCACAGAACTGTTACTTGATTATGATCACATGCCTCCACCATTCGATGTGGTCCCTGAGGCCTAAGGGAGAGAGAGAGAGAGCAGAGGAGACGAGACCCGAAGATAGAGGGAACAGCAGGAGGAGAGAGGGAACAACAGGAGTAGAGAGCGAACAACAGGAGGAGAGAGGGAACAGTAGGAGTAGAGAGGGAACAACAGGAGTAGAGAGGGAACAACAGGAGGAGAGAGGGAACAACAGGAGTAGAGAGGGAACAACAGGAGTAGAGAGGGAACAACAGGAGGAGAGAGGGAACAACAGGAGGAGAGAGGGAACAACAGGAGTAGAGAGGGAACAACAGGATTAGAGAGGAACAGCAGGATTAGAGAGGGAACAGCAGGAGGAGAGAGGAAACAACAGGAGGAGAGAGGGAACAGTAGGAGTAGAGAGGGAACAACAGGATTAGAGAGAGAACAGCAGGAGGAGAGAGGGAACAACAGGAGGAGAGAGGGAACAACAGGAGTAGAGAGGGAAAAACAGGAGTAGAGAGGGAACAACAGGAGTAGAGAGGGAACAACAAGATTAGAGAGGGAACAGTAGGAGGAGAGAGGGAACAACAGGATTAGAGAGGGAACAGCAGGAGGAGAGAGATAACAACAGGAGGAGAGAGATAACAACAGGAGGAGAGAGGGAACAGTAGGAGGGGAGAGGGAACAACAGTAGTAGAGAGGGAACAACAGGAGTAGAGAGGGAACAACAGGAGTAGAGAGGGAACAACAGGAGTAGAGAGGGAACAACAGGAGTAGAGAGGGAACAACAGGATTAGAGAGGGGACAGTAGGAGTAGAGAGGGAACAACAGGAGTAGAGAGGGAACAGCAGGAGGAGAGAGGGAACAACAGGAGGAGAGAGGGAACAACAGGAGTAGAGAGGGAACAACAGGAGGAGAGAGGGAACAGTAGGATTAGAGAGGGAACAGCAGGAGGAGAGAGGGAACAACAGGAGGAGAGAGGGAACAGTAGGAGGAGAGAGGGAACAACAGGAGTAGAGAGGGAACAACAGGAGTAGAGAGGGAACAACAAGAGGAGAGAGGGAACAGTAGGAGGAGAGAGGGAACAACAGGAGTAGAGAGAGAACAACAGGAGTAGAGAGGGAACAACAGGAGGAGAGAGGGAACAACAGGAGGAGAGAGGGAACAGTAGGAGGAGAGAGGGAACAACAAGAGGAGAGAGGGAACAGTAGGAGGAGAGAGGGAACAACAGGAGTAGAGAGAGAACAACAGGAGTAGAGAGGGAACAACAGGAGTAGAGAGGGAACAACAAGAGGAGAGAGGGAACAACAGGAGTAGAGAGGGAACAACAGGAGTAGAGAGGGAACAACAGGACTAGAGAGGGAACAACAGGATTAGAGAGGGAACAGCAGGAGTAGAGAGGGAACACCAGGAGTAGAGAGGGAACACCAGGAGGAGAGAGGGAACAGCAGGAGGAGAGAGGGGACAACAGGAAGATAGAGGGAACAACAGGAGTAGAGGGAACAACAGGAGTAGAGAGGGAACAGCAGGAGTAGAGAGGGAACAACAGGAGTAGAGAGGGAACAGCAGGAGGATAGAGGGAACAGCAGGAGTAGGGAGGAACAGCAGGAGTAGAGAGGGAACAACGGGAGTAGAGAGAGAACAACAGGAAGATAGAGGAAACAGCAGGAGGAGAGAGGGAACAGCAGGAGTAGAGAGGGGAAAGTAGGAGGATAGAGGTAACAGCAGGAGGAGAGAGGGAACAGTAGGAGGAGATAGGGAACAACAGGAGGATAGAGGGAACAGCAGGAGTAGAGAGGGAACAGCAGGAGTAGAGAGGGAACAGCAGTAGGAGAAAGGGAACAGCAGGAGGAGAGAGGGAACAGCAGGAGGAGAGAGGGAACAACAGGAAGATAGCGGGAACAACAGGAGTAGAGAGGGAACAACAGGAGTAGAGAGGGAACAGCAGGAGTGGAGAAGGAACAACAGGAAGATAGAGGGAACAGCAGGAGTAGAAAGGGAACAACAGGAGTAGAGAGGGAAATGCAAGGAGTAGAGAGGGAACAACATGAGTAGAGAGGGAACAGCAGGAGCAGAGAGGGAACAACAGGAGGAGAGAGGGAACAACAAGAGTAGAGAGGGAACAACAGGAGTAGAGAGGGAACAGGAGTAGAGAGGGAACAACAGGAGGATAGAGGGAACAGCAGGAGTAGAGATGGAACAACAGGAGTAGAGCGGGAACAGCAGGAGTAGAGAGGGAACAACAGGAGGAGAGAGGGAACAACAGGAGGAGAGAGGGAACAACAGGAGTAGAGAGGGAACAACAGGGGTAGAGAGGGAACAACAGGAGGACAACAGGAGTAGAGAGGGAACAACAGGGGTAGAGAGGGAACAACAGGAGTAGAGAGGGAAGAATAGGAGGATAGAGAGAACAGCAGGAGTAGAGATGGAACAACAGGAGAAGAGAGGGAACAACAGGAGTAGAGAGGAAACAGCAGGAGGAGAGAGGGAACAGCAGGAGGAGAGAGGGAACAGCAGGAGGAGAGAGGGAACAGCAGGAGGAGAGAGGGAACAACAGGAGGAGAGAAGGAACAGTAGGAGGAGAGAGGGAACAACAGGAGTAGAGAGAGAACAACAGGAGTAGAGAGGGAACAACAGGAGTAGAGAGGGAACAACAGGAGTAGAGAGGGAACAACAGGATTAGAGAGGGAACAGCAGGAGTAGAGAGGGAACAGCAGGAGGATAGAGGGAACAACAGGAGTAGAGAGGGCACAACAGGAGTAGAGATGGAACAGCAGGAGTAGAGAGGGAACAACAGGAGTAGAGAGGGAACAACAGGAGGATAGAGGGAACAGCAGGAGTAGAGAGGGAACAACAGGAGGAGAGAGGGAACCGCAGGAGGAGAGAGGGGACAACAGGAAGATAGAGGGAACAACAGGAGTAGAGGGAACAACAGGAGTAGAGAGGGAACAGCAGGAGTAGAGAGGGAACAACAGGAGTAGAGAGGGAACAGCAGGAGGATAGAGGGAACAGCAGGAGTAGGGAGGAACAGCAGGAGTAGAGAGGGAACAACGGGAGTAGAGAGAGAACAACAGGAAGATAGCGGGAACAACAGGAGTAGAGAGGGAACAACAGGAGTAGAGAAGGAACAGCAGGAGTGGAGAAGGAACAACAGGAAGATAGAGGGAACAGCAGGAGTAGAAAGGGAACAACAGGAGTAGAGAGGGAAATGCAAGGAGTAGAGAGGGAACAACATGAGTAGAGAGGGAACAGCAGGAGCAGAGAGGGAACAACAGGAGGATAGAGAGAACAGCAGGAGTAGAGATGGAACAACAGGAGAAGAGAGGGAACAACAGGAGTAGAGAGGAAACAGCAGGAGTAGAGAGGGAACAGCAGGAGGAGAGAGGGAAAAGCAGGAGGAGAGAGGGAACAGCAGGAGGAGAGAGGGAACAGCAGGAGGAGAGAGGGAACAGCAGGAGGAGAGAGGGAACAACAGGAGGAGAGAAGGAACAGTAGGAGGAGAGAGGGAACAACAGGAGTAGAGAGAAAACAACAGGAGTAGAGAGGGAACAACAGGAGTAGAGAGGGAACAACAGGAGTAGAGAGGGAACAACAGGATTAGAGAGGGAACAGCAGGAGTAGAGAGGGAACAGCAGGAGGATAGAGGGAACAACAGGAGTAGAGAGGGCACAACAGGAGTAGAGATGGAACAGCAGGAGTAGAGAGGGAACAACAGGAGTAGAGAGGGAACAGCAGGAGTAGAGAGGGAACAGCAGGAGTAGAGAGGGAACAACAGGAGGAGAGAGGGAACCGCAGGAGGAGAGAGGGGACAACAGGAAGATAGAGGGAACAACAGGAGTAGAGGGAACAACAGGAGTAGAGAGGGAACAGCAGGAGTAGAGAGGGAACAACAGGAGTAGAGAGGGAACAGCAGGAGGATAGAGGGAACAGCAGGAGTAGGGAGGAACAGCAGGAGTAGAGAGGGAACAACGGGAGTAGAGAGAGAACAACAGGAAGATAGAGGAAACAGCAGGAGTAGAGAGGGAACAGCAGGAGGATAGAGGGAACAGCAGGAGGAGAGAGGGAACAACCGGAGTAGAGAGGGGAAAGTAGGAGGATAGAGGTAACAGCAGGAGGAGAGAGGGAACAGTAGGAGGAGATAGGGAACAACAGGAGGATAGAGGGAACAGCAGGAGTAGAGAGGGAACAGCAGTAGGAGAAAGGGAACAGCAGGAGGAGAGAGGGAACAGCAGGAGGAGAGAGGGAACAACAGCAAGATAGCGGGAACAACAGGAGGATAGAGGGAACAGCAGGAGTAGAGAGGGAACAGCAGGAGTGGAGAAGGAACAACAGGAAGATAGAGGGAACAGCAGGAGTAGAAAGGGAACAACATGAGTAGAGAGGGAACAGCAGGAGCAGAGAGGGAACAACAGGAGGAGAGAGGGAACAACAAGAGTAGAGAGGGAACAACAGGAGTAGAGAGGGAACAACAGGAGTAGAGAGGGAACAACAGGAGGATATAGGGAACAGCAGGAGTAGAGATGGAACAACAGGAGTAGAGCGGGAACAGCAGGAGTAGAGAGGGAAAAGCAGGAGTAGAGAGGGAACAACAGGAGGAGAGAGGGAACAACAGGAGTAGAGAGGGAACAACAGGAGTAGAGAGGGAACAACAGGAGTAGAGAGGGAACAACAGGAGTAGAGAGGGAACAACAGGGGTAGAGAGGGAACAACAGGAGTAGAGAGGGAAGAATAGGAGGATAGAGAGAACAGCAGGAGTAGAGATGGAACAACAGGAGAAGAGAGGGAACAACAGGAGTAGAGAGGGAACAAGAGGAGTAGAGAGGGAACAAGAGGAGTAGAGAGGGAACAGCAGGAGGAGAGAGGGAAAAGCAGGAGGAGAGAGGGAACAGCAGGAGGAGAGAGGGAACAGCAGGAGGAGAGAGGGAACAACATGATTAGAGAGGGAACAACAGGAGTAGAGAGGGAACAGCAGGAGGAAAGAGGGAACAGCAGGAGGCGAGCAGTAACAACAGGAGTAGAGCGAGAACAACAGGAGTAGAGAGGGAACAACAGGAGGACAGATGGAACAGCAGGAGGAGAGAGGAAACAGCAGGAGGAGAGAGGAAACAACAGGAGGAGAAAGGGAACAGGAGGAGGAGAGAGGGAACAACAGGAGTAGAGAGGGAACAACAGGAGTAGAGAGGGAACAGTAGGAGGAGAGGGGGAACAACAGGATTAGAGAGGGGACAGCAGGAGGAGAGAGGGAACAACAGGAGGAGAGAGGTAACAGTAGGAGGAGAGAGTGAACAACAGGAGTAGAGAGGGAAAAACAGGAGTAGAGAGGGAACAACAGGAGTAGAGAGGGAACAACAGGAGTAGAGAGGGAACAACAGGAGTAGAGAGGGAACAACAGGATTAGAGAGGGAACAGCAGGAGTAGAGAGGAAACAGCAGGAGGAGAGAGGGAACAACAGGAGGATAGAGGGAACAACAGGAGTAGAGAGGAAACAAAAGGAGTAGAGGTGGAACAGCAGGAGAAGAGAGGGAACAACAGGAGTATAGAGGGAACAGCAGGAGTCGAGAGGGAACAGCAGGAGTAGAGAGGGAATAACAGGAAGATAGAGAGAACAGCAGCAGGAGAGAGGGAACAACAGGAGGAGAGAGGGAACCGCAGGAGGAGAGAGGGAACCGCAGGAGGAGAGAGGGAACCGCAGGAGGAGAGAGGGGACAACAGGAAGATAGAGGGAACAACAGGAGTAGAGGGAACAACAGGAGTAGAGAGGGAACAGCAGGAGTAGAGAGGGAACAACAGGAGTAGAGAGGGAACAGCAGGAAGATAGAGGGAACAGCAGGAGTAGGGAGGAACAGCAGGAGTAGAGAGGGAACAACGGGAGTAGAGAGAGAACAACAGGAAGATAGAGGAAACAGCAGGAGTAGAGAGGGAACAGCAGGAGGATAGAGGGAACAGCAGGAGGAGAGAGGGAACAACCGGAGTAGAGAGGGGAAAGTAGGAGGATAGAGGTAACAGCAGGAGGAGAGAGGGAACAGTAGGAGGAGTTAGGGAACAACAGGAGGATAGAGGGAACAGCAGGAGTAGAGAGGGAACAGCAGGAGTAGAGAGGGAACAGCAGTAGGAGAAAGGGAACAGCAGGAGGAGAGAGGGAACAGCAGGAGGAGAGAGGGAACAACAGGAAGATAGCGGGAACAACAGGAGGATAGAGGGAACAACAGGAGTAGAGAGGGAACAACAGGAGTAGAGAGGGAACAGCAGGAGTGGAGAAGGAACAACAGGAAGATAGAGGGAACAGCAGGAGTAGAAAGGGAACAACAGGAGTAGAGAGGGAAATGCAAGGAGTAGAGAGGGAACAACAGGAGTAGAGAGGGAACAACAGGAGTAGAGAGGGAACAACAGGAGGATATAGGGAACAGCAGGAGTAGAGATGGAACAACAGGAGTAGAGCGGGAACAGCAGGAGTAGAGAGGGAACAACATGAGTAGAGAGGGAAAAGCAGGAGTAGAGAGGGAACAACAGGAGGAGAGAGGGAACAACAGGAGTAGAGAGGGAACAACAGGAGTAGAGAGGGAACAACAGGAGTAGAGAGGGAACAACAGGAGTAGAGAGGGAAGAATAGGAGGATAGAGAGAACAGCAGGAGTAGAGATGGAACAACAGGAGAAGAGAGGGAACAACAGGAGTAGAGAGGGAACAGCAGGAGTAGAGAGGGAACAACAGGAGTAGAGATGGAACAGCAGGAGGATAGAGGGAACAGCAGGAGGAGAGAGGGAACAGCAGGAGGAGAGAGGGAAAAGCAGGAGGAGAGAGGGAACAACATGATTAGAGAGGGAACAACAGGAGTAGAGAGGGAACAGCAGGAGGAAAGAGGGAACAGCAGGAGGCGAGCAGTAACAACAGGAGTAGAGCGAGAACAACAGGAGTAGAGAGGGAACAACAGGAGGACAGAGGGAACAACAGGATTAGAGAGGGAACAGCAGGAGGACAGAGGGAACAACAGGAGGAGAAAGGGAACAGGAGGAGGAGAGAGGGAACAACAGGAGTAGAGAGGGAACAACAGGAGTAGAGAGGGAACAACAGGAGGAGAGGGGGAACAACAGGATTAGAGAGGGGACAGCAGGAGGAGAGAGGGAACAACAGGAGGAGAGAGGGAACAGTAGGAGGAGAGAGTGAACAGGAGTAGAGAGGGAAAAACAGGAGTAGAGAGGGAACAACAGGAGTAGAGAGGGAACAACAGGATTAGAGAGGGAACAGCAGGAGTAGAGAGGAAACAGCAGGAGGAGAGGGAACAACAGGAGGATAGAGGGAACAACAGGAGTAGAGAGGAAACAAAAGGAGTAGAGGTGGAACAGCAGGAGAAGAGAGGGAACAACAGGAGTATAGAGGGAACAGCAGGAGTCGAGAGGGAACAGCAGGAGTAGAGAGGGAATAACAGGAAGATAGAGAGAACAGCAGCAGGAGAGAGGGAAGAGCAGGAGGAGAGAGGGAACAACAGGAGTAGAGAGGTGTTACGAACCCCGTGGCTCTAAACGTCTAGGGTGGATGGACATGAGACCCGTAACATAAATTATGCAAATTATAAGTGTGACCTGGAACAGTGAGAACCAAAAATGACACAACAACCATGAACTACCGTCAAACATAAATGGTTTATTACTAAACACACGGTAAAGGTTTGGGAAAAAGGGCTGAGCAGGACCCAAGAAATGAAGCAATAGTGTAAAACCCCCTAAACTGATCTAGCCTGCCTGAAGAACCGCTAGGCTACTGCTAGTCATACAAAAGTACAGTGGGTGGTCCGCTCAGGTCTAACTAGTGTTTTTAGACAGATTTCTTCCTACGGGTAATGTACGCCCAAGGGCAACTAGCTTAAACTCCCCTTTTCCCAGAAACACACCAAGCTACAAAACAGGGTAATCACCAATAAAGTACGTACACAATACACAGGACACAACAGTATCCACACTCACATAAAGAAATGGCTTCTAACAAAGTTACCAATAGGGTAACCAACAACTTAGTGAGTACACAACACACAGGACACCACCGTGTCCATACTCACATATGGCAAAAATCTCTCTCTCTTGCAACACACACAAGTTTGGTTTTTATAACATGGGATGTGTGATTGAACAAACGAGTAACAGGTGGTGCAATTCACAGGAATGTTCACTGATTGGTCCAATCATCAGACACCTCAACGACCACCAATCAGGAACATACAGGACACCTGTGATTAGGGCAGAAGGAGAGAAAAACACAGGACACAGGATACCTGTATCCGTAACACTCCCACCCTTAAAAGAGCAAACCACAATGGTTTGCGACACACGTACTATCACAACACCCAAATTCACAAATCATCCTGCCGGGATAACAAAAAAAAACCTAGATCATTACACACGAGACAAAGCATCTGCCAACACATTATCCAACCCCTTTTTGTGGCGGATCTCCAAATTATAATTTTGCACGACAAGTGCCCAACGCATAAGGCGTTGGTTCTGGTTGTACATCCGGTGGAGAAAAACTAAGGGGTTATGGTCAGTATACACTATTACTGGTAATGCACTGGAACCAACATTAACTTCAAAGTACTGCAGAGCTAACAACAAAGCTAGAGCTTCTTGTTCAATGGTGGAATAGTTTGTCTGACATTTGTTAAATTTCCGTGAAAAATAACAGACAGGATGGTCCACTCCACTCTGGTCTTGCTGCAGTAGAACAGCACCAGCACCTCTGGCACTTGCATCTACCTCCAGTTTAAACGGCCGTTCAAAATCTGGCGCAGCAAGAACAGGAGTACTACACAAGAGTGCTTTAGCAGTGTTGAAAGCAGTACAACAATCTTCAGACCATACAAATTTTCTCGCCGGACTGAGCAAATCCGTTAATGGAGCAACTACCGCAGAGAAATTTTTACAGAAACTACGGTAGTAGCCAACCATCCCTAAAAAACGGCGTAGCTCTCTTCTGGTGGTAGGTGCGGGAAATGCGTTTATAGCTGAGACCTTGGCATCTACAGGGCGCACCTGACCATGGCCGACCTGTTTACCAAGATACGTAACAGTGGCCTTCCCAAACTCGCACTTTGCTAAGTTCAGGGTTAGAGAAGCGGTTGCTAGACGTTCACACACTACCCTTAGAGTGTTAACATGATCAGACCACTCAGTTGAATAAATTACCAGATCATCAAGGTAAGCACTACAATTAGGAACTCCAGCCAATACTGTGTTAACCAGGCGTTGGAAAGTGGCTGGTGCGTTCCGCATCCCAAATGCCATGACAGCATATTGTAGGAAGTGATCTGGGGTCACAAAGGCAGAGATGTCGGAGGCACGTGGGGTTAACGGCACCTGCCAGTAACCTTTTAGAAGATCTAGTTTGGTTACATAAGTAGCAGCACCAACAGTATCAATACAGTCATCCAGTCTGGGTAACGGGAACGAGTCGGGCACTGTGACAGCATTGACCTTCCGATAGTCCGTACATAATCTGGATGTCCCATCAGGTTTAGGAACCAGAATGCACGGAGAACTCCAAGGACTTGAACTTGGCATAGCCAGGTTATTCTCCAGCAAATAACCGACCTCACCCCTCATTATCTTTCTCTTAGCGACGTTGACACGATAAGGATGTTGCTTGATAGGTGCAGCGTTTCCAACATTAATGTCATGTTCTAACACATTTGTACATGTAGGAACATCATTAAAAAGACATGGAAAGCTGTGTAATAGTCTCACAATATCATCTGACTGTCTGTCCGTTAAATGAATCAGGCTTGACGGGAGAGACAGCAGCATCTCTGAATTGGGCAATCTAGCACACTGCTGCTGAGTATTGCGCAACTCCAAACCATCTCCGTCCACATCATTAACATGACCTCCCACTACAGCCGTAGCAGCAACAGAGACAGCCGACTCGGCCAGTTTCTCTGGACTGTCTACCTGAGTGACGGGTCTGGTGTGGTATGTCTTCAACATGTTAACGTGGCACACACGAGATTGGCGTTTTCTATCAGGAGTCTGTATCACATAGTCAGTTTCACTTAGTTTCTTTTCAATGACATAAGGACCAGAGAAACGTGCTGACAATGACGCTCCTGGCACAGGCAACAATACAAGAACTCGGTCACCTGGCTGCAGTGAACGAGAAACAGCCTGTGTGTCATAGTGTCGTTTCATCCGTTTCTGTGAGGAAGACAGTGCTTCCTTTGCTAGAGCACAGGCAGCATGTAGGCGCTCACGAAAGCGACTAACGTAGTCCAACACATTTTCTTTCACACACAACTCTTGTGACAAAAACTGATCCTTAAGGACTTTCATAGGTCCTCTCATGGTGTGTCCAAACACCAGTTCAGCTGGGCTGAACCCTAGGGATTCCTGTACTGTCTCACGGACAGCAAACAACACTAGAGGAACTCCCTCATCCCAATCTTTCTCAGATTCCATGCAATATTTACGGAGCATAGACTTCAGTGTCTGATGCCAACGTTCAAGCGCACCCTGAGACTCTGGGTGATATGCGCTTGACACACGGTGTGTAACTGACAAGGATTTTAACACTTGTTTGAAAAGTGTAGAAAGGAAATTCGTACCCTGATCAGTTTGTATCACCTTAGGTAATCCAAAAGTTGAGAAGAATTTGATCAACGCTTTACTCACCACTGGAGCAGTAATCCTTCGCAGAGGAATGGCCTCTGGGTACCTGGTGGCCACACACATAATTGTCAACATAAACTGGTTACCAGATTTTGTTTTTGGTAATGGTCCAACACAATCAACCATCACATGTTCGAATGGTTCACCTATGGCCGGTATGGGACACAGAGGCGCGGGGGAAATAACCTGGTTCGGTTTCCCAACTACTTGACAGGTGTGGCAAGTCCGACAGAACCGAGCCACATCTTGTTTTAAGCCAGGCCAAAAGAAATGTCGCAAAACTCGATCATAAGTCTTGGTGACTCCCAGATGTCCGGACCACTGGTGATCATGAGCGAGGGATAAAACATTTTGTCGAAAGGCTGTAGGAATCACTATTTGGTAAACAGCATTCCAATCTCCGCCAGCGTCAACATGGGATGTCCATTTACGCATGAGGAGATTACCATCAATGAAGTATGCCATGTTTTTCTTCTTTCGCTCCTCCTCTGAGACAACACTAGAAAAACATTTAGCCAGGCTACTGTCAACCTGTTGGTTAGCGATCAGCTGCTCACGAGTAACTGGTAACTGTATTGCCTCAGCAACAAGTTCCACATCCTTCTTCCTTTCTCTGGGCTGTTGGTCAGACTGCACCAGCTTACCAGAGGTAGCACCCGAACTATCCTCTGGGTCACACTCTCTGAATAGAATCGTGTTCGACAAATCTATCACTTCACCCACTTGTCGTGCTTGAGCACGTGTGACAGCACAAGCGGGGAACACATCTGGATAACCTTGTGCCAGCTCCTCAGAGAGAGACTGGTCACTTTTATCCAATACCTCCAATACGGGTATCACCTTTCCTCCGGCAATATCGTTGCCCATTATAAATGTCACACCTTTTACTGGCAACCTAGGACGTACGCCAACTCTGAACAATCCACTGACTAATTCAGAGTGTACGTTCACAAAGTGCAATGGCACTGGGACGAAACCCATTTCAATTCCTTGTACTAACACACTGGACCCACAATATGTATTATTAGACAAGGGCAACACATCAGCTAGTATGAACGACTGCGCCGCACCAGTATCTCTGAGGATTCTAACTGGACGCTGAGACGCTTCGTCATCTGATATAGAAACAAACCCCTCAAAAATGAACGGTTCATAACTGTGATCTGGGACAGGGACTTTCAAACCACATTCACTATGAGGCTTCTGTCTTGATTCTGGCCTTACAACCGTACGAATCAGCCCAACACCCGTTGGCGGCCTGGCGTGCTGAGGCATCCCCGGTTTGCGTTTTAGCAGAAAGCAATCATTAACCATATGTCCCACCTTATGACAATAGAAACAGTGACGCACATCTTTTGGGCGCGCTGGATGTACTGCTGGTCGACTAGGACTAAAAGTTAGCAACTCCGCAGCCCTGCTCTCCGTACGAGCCGAAAACACGCTCTTATGCGTCAACACAAACTCGTCTGCCAATACAGACGCTTCCGACAGTGAGGATACTTTCTGTTCGTTCAGATAAACTACAATGCGTTCGGGTAAGCAATTTTTAAACTCTTCTAACAAGATTAACTCCCGTAGAGAGTTAAAATCAGTTACTTTACTAGCACTGTGCCATTTGTCAAACAGATTTCCTTTGTCTCTAGCAAACTCCACATAAGTCTGAGTAGGAGACTTTTTATGAGACCTAAATCTCTGTCGATATGCCTCAGGAACAAGCTCATAGGCACGAAGAACAGTAGCTTTGACCACTTCATAATTCAAACTGTCTTCAAGAGGTAACGCTGCCAGAACCTCTTGGGCTTTACCTGTTAGTTTACACTGAAGTAATAGGCACCATACCTCTTCGGGCCATTTCAATGCTACCGCTATACGTTCAAACACACTGAAATAGGAATCAACCTCTGACTCCCTGAACACAGGTACCAAGGTGATCTGCCTACTAATATCAAACGTAGCAGCCGACACAGCTGGTGAGGATGGCTCACTAGCAGGCATAGTATGAGCAGCGACTAACCTCGCTGTTTCTGCCTCCAGTTCCATTTTACGCACCTCCAGTTCCATCTTACGCGTCTCCAGTTCTTGATCAAGCCTACGCGTCTCCAGTTCTTGATCAAGCCTACGCGTCTCCAGTTCTACCTCTAGCTTACGCGTCTCCTGTTCTGCCTCTAGCTTACGCGTCTCCTGTTCTGCCTCTAGCTTACGCGTCTCCTGTTCTGCCTCTAGCTTACGCGTCTCCTGTTCTGCCTCTAGCTTACGCATCTCCAGCTTGTCTTGCCTGATTTGTGCCCGCTCTTCCGCCTCCATTTGGAGCCGTGTCGAGCGGACATCGATCCTGGCATCACTGTCAGTCAGTGGGGAGAGTGGGTCATAACGGGGCAATGTGGCTGGAGCCTTAGCCTCGTCCTCAGACACTGATGGGCTTCCAGGAACAGCAACCACATCCCCTACAGGAGCAGCAGACTCAGGCGGCGGTAACTCAAGCACTCGCTCGTTTAACAATATCGCTAGCACTACTTCCCTTACTTCTGCTTTCACTAAACCCCTCGGTATGGGTACAGAAAAGTGGTCAGCCAAAACCTGTAGATCCACTCTACGGCAATTCTCAAAAACCCCCCACGTAGGGTTTTCCAAAAATGCCTCCAACTCAAAAGTAGCCATCCTACTAGCAACACGAGCCGTCGACTACTGAACACACACAAAAAAAAACAGGTAGTTACAGCTGCCAAGCTCAACACTGAACCAGACACTAACTAATTTACATGAGTAGCATGGGATAGATCCCGGACGAACCCCCACTTTATGTTACGAACCCCGTGGCTCTAAACGTCTAGGGTGGATGGACATGAGACCCGTAACATAAATTATGCAAATTATAAGTGTGACCTGGAACAGTGAGAACCAAAAATGACACAACAACCATGAACTACCGTCAAACATAAATGGTTTATTACTAAACACACGGTAAAGGTTTGGGAAAAAGGGCTGAGCAGGACCCAAGAAATGAAACAATAGTGTAAAACCCCCTAAACTGATCTAGCCTGCCTGAAGAACCGCTAGGCTACTGCTAGTCATACAAAAGTACAGTGGGTGGTCCGCTCAGGTCTAACTAGTGTTTTTAGACAGATTTCTTCCTACGGGTAATGTACGCCCAAGGGCAACTAGCTTAAACTCCCCTTTTCCCAGAAACACACCAAGCTACAAAACAGGGTAATCAGCAATAAAGTACGTACACAATACACAGGACACAACAGTATCCACACTCACATAAAGAAATGGCTTCTAACAAAGTTACCAATAGGGTAACCAACAACTTAGTGAGTACACAACACACAGGACACCACCGTGTCCATACTCACATATGGCAAAAATCTCTCTCTCTTGCAACACACACAAGTTTGGTTTTTATAACATGGGATGTGTGATTGAACAAACGAGTAACAGGTGGTGCAATTCACAGGAATGTTCACTGATTGGTCCAATCATCAGACACCTCAACGACCACCAATCAGGAACATACAGGACACCTGTGATTAGGGCAGAAGGAGAGAAAAACACAGGACACAGGATACCTGTATCCGTAACAAGAGGGAACAACAGGAGGATAGAGGGAACAGCAGGAGTAGGGAGGGAAAAACAGGAGTAGAGGGGGAACAGCAGGAGGAGAGAGGGAACAACAGGAGTAGAGAGGGAACAACAGGAAGATAGAGGGAACAGCAGGAGGACAGAGGGAACAGCAGGAGAGAGGGAACAACAGGAGTAGAGAGGGAACAACAGGAGGATAGAGGGAACAGCAGGAGTAGAGAGGGAACAACAGGAGGAGAGAGGGAACAGCAGGAGGAGAGAGGGAACAGTAGGAGGAGAGAGGGAACAACAGGAGGATAAAGGTGACAGCAGGAGTAGAGAGGGAACAGCAGGAGTAGAGAGGGAACAGTAGTAGGAGAGAGGGAACAGCAGGAGGAGAGAGGGAACAGCAGGAGGAGATAGGGGACAACAGGAAGATAGAGGGAACAACAGGAGTAGAGGGAACAACAGGAGTAGAGCGGGAACAGCAGGAGTAGAGAGGGAACAACAGGAGTAGAGAGGGAACACAGGAGGATAGAGGGAACAGCAGGAGTAGAGAGGGAACAGCAGGAGTAGAGAGGGAACAACGGGAGTAGAGAGGGAACAACAGGAAGATAGAGGGAACAGCAGGAGTAGAGAGGGAACAGCAGAAGGATAGAGGGAACAGCAGGAGGAGAGAGGGAACAACAGGAAGATAGAGGGAACAGCAGGAGTAGAAAGGGAACAACAGGAGTAGAGAGGGAAATGCAAGGAGTAGAGAGGGAACAACATGAGTAGAGAGGGAACAGCAGGAGCAGAGAGGGAACAACAGGAGGAGAGAGGGAACAACAAGAGTAGAGAGGGAACAACAGGAGTAGAGAGGGAACAACAGGAGTAGAGAGGGAACAACAGGAGGATAGAGGGAACAGCAGGAGTAGAGATGGAACAACAGGAGTAGAGCGGGAACAGCAGGAGTAGAGAGGGAACAACATGAGTAGAGAGGGAACAGCAGGAGTAGAGAGGGAACAACAGGAGGAGAGAGGGAACAACAGGAGTAGAGAGGGAACAACAGGGGTAGAGAGGGAACAACAGGAGTAGAGAGGGAAGAATAGGAGGATAGAGAGAACAGCAGGAGTAGAGATGGAACAACAGGAGAAGAGAGGGAACAACAGGAGTAGAGAGGGAACAGCAGGAGTAGAGAGGGAACAACAGGAGTAGAGAGGGAACAGCAGGAGGAGAGAGGGAACAACAGGAGGAGAGAGGGAACAGTAGGAGGAGAGAGTGAACAACAGGAGTAGAGAGGGAAAAACAGGAGTAGAGAGGGAACAACAGGAGTAGAGAGGGAACAACAGGAGTAGAGAGGGAACAACAGGATTAGAGAGGGAACAGCAGGAGTAGAGAGGAAACAGCAGGAGGAGAGAGGGAACAACAGGAGGATAGAGGGAACAACAGGAGTAGAGAGGAAACAAAAGGAGTAGAGGTGGAACAGCAGGAGAAGAGAGGGAACAACAGGAGTATAGAGGGAACAGCAGGAGTCGAGAGGGAACAGCAGGAGTAGAGAGGGAATAACAGGAGGATAGAGGGAACAGCAGGAGTAGGGAGGGAAAAACAGGAGTAGAGGGGGAACAGCAGGAGGAGAGAGGGAACAACAGGAGTAGAGAGGGAACAACAGGAAGATAGAGGGAACAGCAGGAGGACAGAGGGAACAGCAGGAGAGAGGGAACAACAGGAGTAGAGAGGGAACAACAGGAGGATAGAGGGAACAGCAGGAGTAGAGAGGGAACAACAGGAGGAGAGAGGGAACAGCAGGAGGAGAGAGGGAACAGTAGGAGGAGAGAGGGAACAACAGGAGGATAGAGGTGACAGCAGGAGTAGGAGGGAACAGCAGGAGTAGAGAGGGAACAGTAGTAGGAGAGAGGGAACAGCAGGAGGAGAGAGGGAACAGCAGGAGGAGATAGGGGACAACAGGAAGATAGAGGGAACAACAGGAGTAGAGGGAACAACAGGAGTAGAGCGGGAACAGCAGGAGTAGAGAGGGAACAACAGGAGTAGAGAGGGAACACAGGAGGATAGAGGGAACAGCAGGAGTAGAGAGGGAACAGCAGGAGTAGAGAGGGAACAACGGGAGTAGAGAGGGAACAACAGGAAGATAGAGGGAACAGCAGGAGTAGAGAGGGAACAGCAGGAGGATAGAGGGAACAGCAGGAGGAGAGAGGGAACAACCGGAGTAGAGAGGGGAAAATAGGAGGATAGAGGTAACAGCAGGAGGAGAGAGGGAACAGTAGGAGGAGAGAGGGAACAACAGGAGGATAGAGGTGACAGCAGGAGTAGAGAGGGAACAGCAGGAGTAGAGAGGGAACAGCAGTAGGAGAGAGGGAACAGCAGGAGGAGAGGGAACAAAAGGAGGAGAGAGGGAACAACAGGAGTAGAGAGGGAACAACAGGGGTAGAGAGGGAACAACATGAGTAGAGGGGGAAGAATATGAGGATAGAGAGAACAGCAGGAGTAGAGATGGAACAACAGGAGTAGAGAGGGAACAACAGGAGTAGAGAGGGAACAGCAGGAGTAGAGAGGGAACAACAGGAGTAGAGAGGGAACAGCAGGAAGATAGAGGAAACAGCAGGAGTAGAGAGGGAACAGCAGGAGGATAGAGGGAACAGCAGGAGGAGAGAGGGAACAACCGGAGTAGAGAGGGGAAAGTAGGAGGATAGAGGTAACAGCAGGAGGAGAGAGGGAACAGTAGGAGGAGATAGGGAACAACAGGAGGATAGAGGGAACAGCAGGAGTAGAGAGGGAACAGCAGGAGTAGAGAGGGAACAGCAGTAGGAGAAAGGGAACAGCAGGAGGAGAGAGGGAACAGCAGGAGGAGAGAGGGAACAACAGGAAGATAGCGGGAACAACAGGAGGATAGAGGGAACAGCAGGAGTAGAGAGGGAACAACAGGAGTAGAGAGGGAACAGCAGGAGTGGAGAAGGAACAACAGGAAGATAGAGGGAACAGCAGGAGTAGAAAGGGAACAACAGGAGTAGAGAGGGAAATGCAAGGAGTAGAGAGGGAACAACAGGAGTAGAGAGGGAACAACAGGAGTAGAGAGGGAACAACAGGAGGATATAGGGAACAGCAGGAGTAGAGATGGAACAACAGGAGTAGAGCGGGAACAGCAGGAGTAGAGAGGGAACAACATGAGTAGAGAGGGAAAAGCAGGAGTAGAGAGGGAACAACAGGAGGAGAGAGGGAACAACAGGAGTAGAGAGGGAACAACAGGGGTAGAGAGGGAACAACAGGAGTAGAGAGGGAAGAATAGGAGGATAGAGAGAACAGCAGGAGTAGAGATGGAACAACAGGAGAAGAGAGGGAACAACAGGAGTAGAGAGGGAACAGCAGGAGTAGAGAGGGAACAACAGGAGTAGAGAGGGAACAGCAGGAGGATAGAGGGAACAGCAGGAGGAGAGAGGGAAAAGCAGGAGGAGAGAGGGAACAGCAGGAGGAGAGAGGGAACAACATGATTAGAGAGGGAACAACAGGAGTAGAGAGGGAACAGCAGGAGGAAAGAGGGAACAGCAGGAGGCGAGCAGTAACAACAGGAGTAGAGCGAGAACAACAGGAGTAGAGAGGGAACAACAGGAGGACAGAGGGAACAACAGGATTAGAGAGGGAACAGCAGGAGGACAGAGGGAACAACAGGAGGAGAAAGGGAACAGGAGGAGGAGAGAGGGAACAACAGGAGTAGAGAGGGAACAACAGGAGTAGAGAGGGAACAGTAGGAGGAGAGGGGGAACAACAGGATTAGAGAGGGGACAGCAGGAGGAGAGAGGGAACAACAGGAGGAGAGAGGGAACAGTAGGAGGAGAGAGTGAACAACAGGAGTAGAGAGGGAAAAACAGGAGTAGAGAGGGAACAACAGGAGTAGAGAGGGAACAACAGGAGTAGAGAGGGAACAACAGGATTAGAGAGGGAACAGCAGGAGTAGAGAGGAAACAGCAGGAGGAGGAGAGGGAACAACAGGAGGATAGAGGGAACAACAGGAGTAGAGAGGAAACAAAAGGAGTAGAGGTGGAACAGCAGGAGAAGAGAGGGAACAACAGGAGTATAGAGGGAACAGCAGGAGTCGAGAGGGAACAGCAGGAGTAGAGAGGGAATAACAGGAAGATAGAGAGAACAGCAGCAGGAGAGAGGGAAGAGCAGGAGGAGAGAGGGAACAACGGGAGTAGAGAGGGAACAACAGGAGGATAGAGGGAACAGCAGGAGTAGGGAGGGAAAAACAGGAGTAGAGGGGGAACAGCAGGAGGAGAGAGGGAACAACAGGAGTTGAGAGGGAACAACAGGAAGATAGAGGGAACAGCAGGAGGACAGAGGGAACAGCAGGAGAGAGGGAACAACAGGAGTAGAGAGGGAACAACAGGAGGATAGAAGGAACAGCAGGAGTAGAGAGGGAACAACAGGAGGAGAGAGGGAACAGCAGGAGGAGAGAGGGAACAGTAGGAAGAGAGGGAACAACAGGAGGATAAAGGTGACAGCAGGAGTAGAGAAGGAACAGCAGGAGTAGAGAGGGAACAGTAGTAGGAGAGAGGGAACAGCAGGAGGAGAGAGGGAACAGCAGGAGGAGATAGGGGACAACAGGAAGATAGAGGGAACAACAGGAGTAGAGGGAACAACAGGAGTAGAGCGGGAACAGCAGGAGTAGAGAGGGAACAACAGGAGTAGAGAGGGAACACAGGAGGATAGAGGGAACAGCAGGAGTAGAGAGGGAACAGCAGGAGTAGAGAGGGAACAACGGGAGTAGAGAGGGAACAACAGGAAGATAGAGGGAACAGCAGGAGTAGAGAGGGAACAGCAGGAGGATAGAGGGAACAGCAGGAGGAGAGAGGGAACAACAGGAAGATAGAGGGAACAGCAGGAGTAGAAAGGGAACAACAGGAGTAGAGAGGGAAATGCAAGGAGTAGAGAGGGAACAACATGAGTAGAGAGGGAACAGCAGGAGCAGAGAGGGAACAACAGGAGGAGAGAGGGAACAACAAGAGTAGAGAGGGAACAACAGGAGTAGAGAGGGAACAACAGGAGGATAGAGGGAACAGCAGGAGTAGAGATGGAACAACAGGAGTAGAGCGGGAACAGCAGGAGTAGAGAGGGAACAACATGAGTAGAGAGGGAACAGCAGGAGTAGAGAGGGAACAACAGGAGGAGAGAGGGAACAACAGGAGTAGAGAGGGAACAACAGGGGTAGAGAGGGAACAACAGGAGTAGAGAGGGAAGAATAGGAGGATAGAGAGAACAGCAGGAGTAGAGATGGAACAACAGGAGAAGAGAGGGAACAACAGGAGTAGAGAGGGAACAGCAGGAGTAGAGAGGGAACAACAGGAGTAGAGAGGGAACAGCAGGAGGATAGAGGGAACAGCAGGAGGAGAGAGGGAACAGCAGGAGGAGAGAGGGAACAGCAGGAGGAGAGAGGGAACAACATGATTAGAGAGGGAACAACAGGAGTAGAGAGGGAACAGCAGGAGGAAAGAGGGAACAGCAGGAGGCGAGCGGTAACAACAGGAGTAGAGCGAGAACAACAGGAGTAGAGAGGGAACAACAGGAGGACAGAGGGAACAACAGGATTAGAGAGGGAACAGCAGGAGGAGAGAGGAAACAACAGGAGGAGAAAGGGAACAGGAGGAGGAGAGAGGGAACAACAGGAGTAGAGAGAGAACAACAGGAGTAGAGAGGGAACAGTAGGAGGAGAGGGGGAACAACAGGATTAGAGAGGGAACAGCAGGAGGAGTGAGGGAACAACAGGAGGAGAGAGGGAACAGTAGGAGGAGAGAGTGAACAACAGGAGTAGAGAGGGAAAAACAGGAGTAGAGAGGGAACAACAGGAGTAGAGAGGGAACAACAGGAGTAGAGAGGGAACAACAGGATTAGAGAGGGAACAGCAGGAGTAGAGAGGAAACAGCAGGAGGAGAGAGGGAACAACAGGAGGATAGAGGGAACAACAGGAGTAGAGAGGAAACAAAAGGAGTAGAGGTGGAACAGCAGGAGAAGAGAGGGAACAACAGGAGTATAGAGGGAACAGCAGGAGTCGAGAGGGAACAGCAGGAGTAGAGAGGGAATAACAGGAAGATAGAGAGAACAGCAGCAGGAGAGAGGGAAGAGCAGGAGGAGAGAGGGAACAACAGGAGTAGAGAGGGAACAACAGGAGGATAGAGGGAACAGCAGGAGTAGGGAGGGAAAAACAGGAGTAGAGGGGGAACAGCAGGAGGAGAGAGGGAACAACAGGAGTAGAGAGGGAACAACAGGAAGATAGAGGGAACAGCAGGAGGACAGAGGGAACAGCAGGAGAGAGGGAACAACAGGAGTAGAGAGGGAACAACAGGAGGATAGAGGGAACAGCAGGAGTAGAGAGGGAACAACAGGAGGAGAGAGGGAACAGCAGGAGGAGAGAGGGAACAGTAGGAGGAGAGAGGGAACAACAGGAGGATAGAGGTGAAAGCAGGAGTAGGAGGGAACAGCAGGAGTAGAGAGGGAACAGTAGTAGGAGAGAGGGAACAGCAGGAGGAGAGAGGGAACAGCAGGAGGAGATAGGGGACAACAGGAAGATAGAGGGAACAACAGGAGTAGAGGGAACAACAGGAGTAGAGCGGGAACAGCAGGAGTAGAGAGGGAACAACAGGAGTAGAGAGGGAACACAGGAGGATAGAGGGAACAGCAGGAGTAGAGAGGGAACAGCAGGAGTAGAGAGGGAACAACGGGAGTAGAGAGGGAACAACAGGAAGATAGAGGGAACAGCAGGAGTAGAGAGGGAACAGCAGGAGGATAGAGGGAACAGCAGGAGGAGAGAGGGAACAACCGGAGTAGAGAGGGGAAAATAGGAGGATAGAGGTAACAGCAGGAGGAGAGAGGGAACAGTAGGAGGAGAGAGGGAACAACAGGAGGAGAGAGGGAACCGCAGGAGGAGAGAGGGGACAACAGGAAGATAGAGGGAACAACAGGAGTAGAGGGAACAACAGGAGTAGAGAGGGAACAGCAGGAGTAGAGAGGGAACAACAGGAGTAGAGAGGGAACAGCAGGAGGATAGAGGGAACAGCAGGAGTAGGGAGGAACAGCAGGAGTAGAGAGGGAACAACGGGAGTAGAGAGAGAACAACAGGAAGATAGAGGAAACAGCAGGAGTAGAGAGGGAACAGCAGGAGGATAGAGGGAACAGCAGGAGGAGAGAGGGAACAACCGGAGTAGAGAGGGGAAAGTAGGAGGATAGAGGTAACAGCAGGAGGAGAGAGGGAACAGTAGGAGGAGATAGGGAACAACAGGAGGATAGAGGGAACAGCAGGAGTAGAGAGGGAACAGCAGTAGGAGAAAGGGAACAGCAGGAGGAGAGAGGGAACAGCAGGAGGAGAGAGGGAACAACAGGAAGATAGCGGGAACAACAGGAGGATAGAGGGAACAGCAGGAGTAGAGAGGGAACAACAGGAGTAGAGAGGGAACAGCAGGAGTGGAGAAGGAACAACAGGAAGATAGAGGGAACAGCAGGAGTAGAAAGGGAACAACAGGAGTAGAGAGGGAAATGCAAGGGGTAGAGAGGGAACAACATGAGTAGAGAGGGAACAGCAGGAGCAGAGAGGGAACAACAGGAGGAGAGAGGGAACAACAAGAGTAGAGAGGGAACAACAGGAGTAGAGAGGGAACAACAGGAGTAAAGAGGGAACAACAGGAGGATATAGGGAACAGCAGGAGTAGAGATGGAACAACAGGAGTAGAGCGGGAACAGCAGGAGTAGAGAGGGAACAACATGAGTAGAGAGGGAAAAGCAGGAGTAGAGAGGGAACAACAGGAGGAGAGAGGGAACAACAGGAGTAGAGAGGGAACAACAGAAGTAGAGAGGGAACAACAGGAGTAGAGAGGGAAGAATAGGAGGATAGAGAGAACAGCATGAGTAGAGATGGAACAACAGGAGAAGAGAGGGAACAACAGGAGTAGAGAGGGAACAGCAGGAGTAGAGAGGGAACAAGAGGAGTAGAGAGGGAACAGCAGGAGGATAGAGGGAACAGCAGGAGGAGAGAGGGAAAAGCAGGAGGAGAGAGGGAACAGCAGGAGGAGAGAGGGAACAACATGATTAGAGAGGGAACAACAGGAGTAGAGAGGGAACAGCAGGAGGAAAGAGGGAACAGCAGGAGGCGAGCAGTAACAACAGGAGTAGAGCGAGAACAACAGGAGTAGAGAGGGAACAACAGGAGGACAGAGGGAACAACAGGATTAGAGAGGGAACAGCAGGAGGAGAGAGGAAACAACAGGAGGAGAAAGGGAACAGGAGGAGGAGAGAGGGAACAACAGGAGTAGAGAGGGAACAACAGGAGTAGAGAGGGAACAGTAGGAGGAGAGGGGGAACAACAGGATTAGAGAGGGGACAGCAGGAGGAGAGAGGGAACAACAGGAGGAGAGAGGTAACAGTAGGAGGAGAGAGTGAACAACAGGAGTAGAGAGGGAAAAACAGGAGTAGAGAGGGAACAACAGGAGTAGAGAGGGAACAGGAGTAGAGAGGGAACAACAGGATTAGAGAGGGAACAGCAGGAGTAGAGAGGAAACAGCAGGAGGAGAGAGGGAACAACAGGAGGATAGAGGGAACAACAGGAGTAGAGAGGAAACAAAAGGAGTAGAGGTGGAACAGCAGGAGAAGAGAGGGAACAACAGGAGTATAGAGGGAACAGCAGGAGTCGAGAGGGAACAGCAGGAGTAGAGAGGGAATAACAGGAAGATAGAGAGAACAGCAGCAGGAGAGAGGGAACAACAGGAGGAGAGAGGGAACCGCAGGAGGACAGAGGGGACAACAGGAAGATAGAGGGAACAACAGGAGTAGAGGGAACAACAGGAGTAGAGAGGGAACAACAGGAGTAGAGAGGGAACAACAGGAGTAGAGAGGGAACAGCAGGAGGATAGAGGGAACAGCAGGAGTAGGGAGGAACAGCAGGAGTAGAGAGGGAACAACGGGAGTAGAGAGAGAACAACAGGAAGATAGAGGAAACAGCAGGAGTAGAGAGGGAACAGCAGGAGGATAGAGGGAACAGCAGGAGGAGAGAGGGAACAACCGGAGTAGAGAGGGGAAAGTAGGAGGATGGAGGATAGAGGTAACAGCAGGAGGAGAGAGGGAACAGTAGGAGGAGTTAGGGAACAACAGGAGGATAGAGGGAACAGCAGGAGTAGAGAGGGAACAGCAGGAGTAGAGAGGGAACAGCAGTAGGAGAAAGGGAACAGCAGGAGGAGAGAGGGAACAGCAGGAGGAGAGAGGGAACAACAGGAAGATAGCGGGAACAACAGGAGGATAGAGGGAACAGCAGGAGTAGAGAGGGAACAACAGGAGTAGAGAGGGAACAGCAGGAGTGGAGAAGGAACAACAGGAAGATAGAGGGAACAGCAGGAGTAGAAAGGGAACAACAGGAGTAGAGAGGGAAATGCAAGGAGTAGAGAGGGAACAACAGGAGTAGAGAGGGAACAACAGGAGTAGAGAGGGAACAACAGGAGGATATAGGGAACAGCAGGAGTAGAGATGGAACAACAGGAGTAGAGCGGGAACAGCAGGAGTAGAGAGGGAACAACATGAGTAGAGAGGGAAAAGCAGGAGTAGAGAGGGAACAACAGGAGGAGAGAGGGAACAACAGGAGTAGAGAGGGAACAACAGGGGTAGAGAGGGAACAACAGGAGTAGAAAGGGAAGAATAGGAGGATAGAGAGAACAGCAGGAGTAGAGATGGAACAACAGGAGAAGAGAGGGAACAACAGGAGTAGAGAGGGAACAGCAGGAGTAGAGAGGGAACAACAGGAGTAGAGAGGGAACAGCAGGAGGATAGAGGGAACAGCAGGAGGAGAGAGGGAAAAGCAGGAGGAGAGAGGGAACAGCAGGAGGAGAGAGGGAACAACATGATTAGAGAGGGAACAACAGGAGTAGAGAGGGAACAGCAGGAGGAAAGAGGGAACAGCAGGAGGCGAGCAGTAACAACAGGAGTAGAGCGAGAACAACAGGAGTAGAGAGGGAACAACAGGAGGACAGAGGGAACAACAGGATTAGAGAGGGAACAGCAGGAGGACAGAGGGAACAACAGGAGGAGAAAGGGAACAGGAGGAGGAGAGAGGGAACAACAGGAGTAGAGAGGGAACAACAGGAGTAGAGAGGGAACAGTAGGAGGAGAGGGGGAACAACAGGATTAGAGAGGGGACAGCAGGAGGAGAGAGGGAACAACAGGAGGAGAGAGGGAACAGTAGGAGGAGAGAGTGAACAACAGGAGTAGAGAGGGAAAAACAGGAGTAGAGAGGGAACAACAGGAGTAGAGAGGGAACAACAGGATAAGAGAGGGAACAGCAGGAGTAGAGAGGAAACAGCAGGAGGAGGAGAGGGAACAACAGGAGGATAGAGGAAACAACAGGGGTAGAGAGGAAACAAAAGGAGTAGAGGTGGAACAGCAGGAGAAGAGAGGGAACAACAGGAGTATAGAGGGAACAGCAGGAGTCGAGAGGGAACAGCAGGAGTAGAGAGGGAATAACAGGAAGATAGAGAGAACAGCAGCAGGAGAGAGGGAAGAGCAGGAGGAGAGAGGGAACAACAGGAGTAGAGAGGGAACAACAGGAGGATAGAGGGAACAGCAGGAGTAGGGAGGGAAAAACAGGAGTAGAGGGGGAACAGCAGGAGGAGAGAGGGAACAACAGGAGTAGAGAGGGAACAACAGGAAGATAGAGGGAACAGCAGGAGGACAGAGGGAACAGCAGGAGAGAGGGAACAACAGGAGTAGAGAGGGAACAACAGGAGGATAGAGGGAACAGCAGGAGTAGAGAGGGAACAACAGGAGGAGAGAGGGAACAGCAGGAGGAGAGAGGGAACAGTAGGAGGAGAGAGGGAACAACAGGAGGATAAAGGTGACAGCAGGAGTAGAGAGGGAACAGCAGGAGTAGAGAGGGAACAGTAGTAGGAGAGAGGGAACAGCAGGAGGAGAGAGGGAACAGCAGGAGGAGATAGGGGACAACAGGAAGATAGAGGGAACAACAGGAGTAGAGGGAACAACAGGAGTAGAGCGGGAACAGCAGGAGTAGAGAGGGAACAACAGGAGTAGAGAGGGAACACAGGAGGATAGAGGGAACAGCAGGAGTAGAGAGGGAACAGCAGGAGTAGAGAGGGAACAACGGGAGTAGAGAGGGAACAACAGGAAGATAGAGGGAACAGCAGGAGTAGAGAGGGAACAGCAGAAGGATAGAGGGAACAGCAGGAGGAGAGAGGGAACAACAGGAAGATAGAGGGAACAGCAGGAGTAGAAAGGGAACAACAGGAGTAGAGAGGGAAATGCAAGGAGTAGAGAGGGAACAACATGAGTAGAGAGGGAACAGCAGGAGCAGAGAGGGAACAACAGGAGGAGAGAGGGAACAACAAGAGTAGAGAGGGAACAACAGGAGTAGAGAGGGAACAACAGGAGTAGAGAGGGAACAACAGGAGGATAGAGGGAACAGCAGGAGTAGAGATGGAACAACAGGAGTAGAGCGGGAACAGCAGGAGTAGAGAGGGAACAACATGAGTAGAGAGGGAACAGCAGGAGTAGAGAGGGAACAACAGGAGGAGAGAGGGAACAACAGGAGTAGAGAGGGAACAACAGGGGTAGAGAGGGAACAACAGGAGTAGAGAGGGAAGAATAGGAGGATAGAGAGAACAGCAGGAGTAGAGATGGAACAACAGGAGAAGAGAGGGAACAACAGGAGTAGAGAGGGAACAGCAGGAGTAGAGAGGGAACAACAGGAGTAGAGAGGGAACAGCAGGAGGAGAGAGGGAACAACAGGAGGAGAGAGGGAACAGTAGGAGGAGAGAGTGAACAACAGGAGTAGAGAGGGAAAAACAGGAGTAGAGAGGGAACAACAGGAGTAGAGAGGGAACAACAGGAGTAGAGAGGGAACAACAGGATTAGAGAGGGAACAGCAGGAGTAGAGAGGAAACAGCAGGAGGAGAGAGGGAACAACAGGAGGATAGAGGGAACAACAGGAGTAGAGAGGAAACAAAAGGAGTAGAGGTGGAACAGCAGGAGAAGAGAGGGAACAACAGGAGTATAGAGGGAACAGCAGGAGTCGAGAGGGAACAGCAGGAGTAGAGAGGGAATAACAGGAGGATAGAGGGAACAGCAGGAGTAGGGAGGGAAAAACAGGAGTAGAGGGGGAACAGCAGGAGGAGAGAGGGAACAACAGGAGTAGAGAGGGAACAACAGGAAGATAGAGGGAACAGCAGGAGGACAGAGGGAACAGCAGGAGAGAGGGAACAACAGGAGTAGAGAGGGAACAACAGGAGGATAGAGGGAACAGCAGGAGTAGAGAGGGAACAACAGGAGGAGAGAGGGAACAGCAGGAGGAGAGAGGGAACAGTAGGAGGAGAGAGGGAACAACAGGAGGATAGAGGTGACAGCAGGAGTAGGAGGGAACAGCAGGAGTAGAGAGGGAACAGTAGTAGGAGAGAGGGAACAGCAGGAGGAGAGAGGGAACAGCAGGAGGAGATAGGGGACAACAGGAAGATAGAGGGAACAACAGGAGTAGAGGGAACAACAGGAGTAGAGCGGGAACAGCAGGAGTAGAGAGGGAACAACAGGAGTAGAGAGGGAACACAGGAGGATAGAGGGAACAGCAGGAGTAGAGAGGGAACAGCAGGAGTAGAGAGGGAACAACGGGAGTAGAGAGGGAACAACAGGAAGATAGAGGGAACAGCAGGAGTAGAGAGGGAACAGCAGGAGGATAGAGGGAACAGCAGGAGGAGAGAGGGAACAACCGGAGTAGAGAGGGGAAAATAGGAGGATAGAGGTAACAGCAGGAGGAGAGAGGGAACAGTAGGAGGAGAGAGGGAACAACAGGAGGATAGAGGTGACAGCAGGAGTAGAGAGGGAACAGCAGGAGTAGAGAGGGAACAGCAGTAGGAGAGAGGGAACAGCAGGAGGAGAGGGAACAAAAGGAGGAGAGAGGGAACAACAGGAGTAGAGAGGGAACAACAGGGGTAGAGAGGGAACAACATGAGTAGAGGGGGAAGAATATGAGGATAGAGAGAACAGCAGGAGTAGAGATGGAACAACAGGAGTAGAGAGGGAACAACAGGAGTAGAGAGGGAACAGCAGGAGTAGAGAGGGAACAACAGGAGTAGAGAGGGAACAGCAGGAAGATAGAGGAAACAGCAGGAGTAGAGAGGGAACAGCAGGAGGATAGAGGGAACAGCAGGAGGAGAGAGGGAACAACCGGAGTAGAGAGGGGAAAGTAGGAGGATAGAGGTAACAGCAGGAGGAGAGAGGGAACAGTAGGAGGAGATAGGGAACAACAGGAGGATAGAGGGAACAGCAGGAGTAGAGAGGGAACAGCAGGAGTAGAGAGGGAACAGCAGTAGGAGAAAGGGAACAGCAGGAGGAGAGAGGGAACAGCAGGAGGAGAGAGGGAACAACAGGAAGATAGCGGGAACAACAGGAGGATAGAGGGAACAGCAGGAGTAGAGAGGGAACAACAGGAGTAGAGAGGGAACAGCAGGAGTGGAGAAGGAACAACAGGAAGATAGAGGGAACAGCAGGAGTAGAAAGGGAACAACAGGAGTAGAGAGGGAAATGCAAGGAGTAGAGAGGGAACAACAGGAGTAGAGAGGGAACAACAGGAGTAGAGAGGGAACAACAGGAGGATATAGGGAACAGCAGGAGTAGAGATGGAACAACAGGAGTAGAGCGGGAACAGCAGGAGTAGAGAGGGAACAACATGAGTAGAGAGGGAAAAGCAGGAGTAGAGAGGGAACAACAGGAGGAGAGAGGGAACAACAGGAGTAGAGAGGGAACAACAGGGGTAGAGAGGGAACAACAGGAGTAGAGAGGGAAGAATAGGAGGATAGAGAGAACAGCAGGAGTAGAGATGGAACAACAGGAGAAGAGAGGGAACAACAGGAGTAGAGAGGGAACAGCAGGAGTAGAGAGGGAACAACAGGAGTAGAGAGGGAACAGCAGGAGGATAGAGGGAACAGCAGGAGGAGAGAGGGAAAAGCAGGAGGAGAGAGGGAACAGCAGGAGGAGAGAGGGAACAACATGATTAGAGAGGGAACAACAGGAGTAGAGAGGGAACAGCAGGAGGAAAGAGGGAACAGCAGGAGGCGAGCAGTAACAACAGGAGTAGAGCGAGAACAACAGGAGTAGAGAGGGAACAACAGGAGGACAGAGGGAACAACAGGATTAGAGAGGGAACAGCAGGAGGACAGAGGGAACAACAGGAGGAGAAAGGGAACAGGAGGAGGAGAGAGGGAACAACAGGAGTAGAGAGGGAACAACAGGAGTAGAGAGGGAACAGTAGGAGGAGAGGGGGAACAACAGGATTAGAGAGGGGACAGCAGGAGGAGAGAGGGAACAACAGGAGGAGAGAGGGAACAGTAGGAGGAGAGAGTGAACAACAGGAGTAGAGAGGGAAAAACAGGAGTAGAGAGGGAACAACAGGAGTAGAGAGGGAACAACAGGAGTAGAGAGGGAACAACAGGATTAGAGAGGGAACAGCAGGAGTAGAGAGGAAACAGCAGGAGGAGGAGAGGGAACAACAGGAGGATAGAGGGAACAACAGGAGTAGAGAGGAAACAAAAGGAGTAGAGGTGGAACAGCAGGAGAAGAGAGGGAACAACAGGAGTATAGAGGGAACAGCAGGAGTCGAGAGGGAACAGCAGGAGTAGAGAGGGAATAACAGGAAGATAGAGAGAACAGCAGCAGGAGAGAGGGAAGAGCAGGAGGAGAGAGGGAACAACGGGAGTAGAGAGGGAACAACAGGAGGATAGAGGGAACAGCAGGAGTAGGGAGGGAAAAACAGGAGTAGAGGGGGAACAGCAGGAGGAGAGAGGGAACAACAGGAGTTGAGAGGGAACAACAGGAAGATAGAGGGAACAGCAGGAGGACAGAGGGAACAGCAGGAGAGAGGGAACAACAGGAGTAGAGAGGGAACAACAGGAGGATAGAAGGAACAGCAGGAGTAGAGAGGGAACAACAGGAGGAGAGAGGGAACAGCAGGAGGAGAGAGGGAACAGTAGGAAGAGAGGGAACAACAGGAGGATAAAGGTGACAGCAGGAGTAGAGAAGGAACAGCAGGAGTAGAGAGGGAACAGTAGTAGGAGAGAGGGAACAGCAGGAGGAGAGAGGGAACAGCAGGAGGAGATAGGGGACAACAGGAAGATAGAGGGAACAACAGGAGTAGAGGGAACAACAGGAGTAGAGCGGGAACAGCAGGAGTAGAGAGGGAACAACAGGAGTAGAGAGGGAACACAGGAGGATAGAGGGAACAGCAGGAGTAGAGAGGGAACAGCAGGAGTAGAGAGGGAACAACGGGAGTAGAGAGGGAACAACAGGAAGATAGAGGGAACAGCAGGAGTAGAGAGGGAACAGCAGGAGGATAGAGGGAACAGCAGGAGGAGAGAGGGAACAACAGGAAGATAGAGGGAACAGCAGGAGTAGAAAGGGAACAACAGGAGTAGAGAGGGAAATGCAAGGAGTAGAGAGGGAACAACATGAGTAGAGAGGGAACAGCAGGAGCAGAGAGGGAACAACAGGAGGAGAGAGGGAACAACAAGAGTAGAGAGGGAACAACAGGAGTAGAGAGGGAACAACAGGAGGATAGAGGGAACAGCAGGAGTAGAGATGGAACAACAGGAGTAGAGCGGGAACAGCAGGAGTAGAGAGGGAACAACATGAGTAGAGAGGGAACAGCAGGAGTAGAGAGGGAACAACAGGAGGAGAGAGGGAACAACAGGAGTAGAGAGGGAACAACAGGGGTAGAGAGGGAACAACAGGAGTAGAGAGGGAAGAATAGGAGGATAGAGAGAACAGCAGGAGTAGAGATGGAACAACAGGAGAAGAGAGGGAACAACAGGAGTAGAGAGGGAACAGCAGGAGTAGAGAGGGAACAACAGGAGTAGAGAGGGAACAGCAGGAGGATAGAGGGAACAGCAGGAGGAGAGAGGGAACAGCAGGAGGAGAGAGGGAACAGCAGGAGGAGAGAGGGAACAACATGATTAGAGAGGGAACAACAGGAGTAGAGAGGGAACAGCAGGAGGAAAGAGGGAACAGCAGGAGGCGAGCGGTAACAACAGGAGTAGAGCGAGAACAACAGGAGTAGAGAGGGAACAACAGGAGGACAGAGGGAACAACAGGATTAGAGAGGGAACAGCAGGAGGAGAGAGGAAACAACAGGAGGAGAAAGGGAACAGGAGGAGGAGAGAGGGAACAACAGGAGTAGAGAGAGAACAACAGGAGTAGAGAGGGAACAGTAGGAGGAGAGGGGGAACAACAGGATTAGAGAGGGAACAGCAGGAGGAGTGAGGGAACAACAGGAGGAGAGAGGGAACAGTAGGAGGAGAGAGTGAACAACAGGAGTAGAGAGGGAAAAACAGGAGTAGAGAGGGAACAACAGGAGTAGAGAGGGAACAACAGGAGTAGAGAGGGAACAACAGGATTAGAGAGGGAACAGCAGGAGTAGAGAGGAAACAGCAGGAGGAGAGAGGGAACAACAGGAGGATAGAGGGAACAACAGGAGTAGAGAGGAAACAAAAGGAGTAGAGGTGGAACAGCAGGAGAAGAGAGGGAACAACAGGAGTATAGAGGGAACAGCAGGAGTCGAGAGGGAACAGCAGGAGTAGAGAGGGAATAACAGGAAGATAGAGAGAACAGCAGCAGGAGAGAGGGAAGAGCAGGAGGAGAGAGGGAACAACAGGAGTAGAGAGGGAACAACAGGAGGATAGAGGGAACAGCAGGAGTAGGGAGGGAAAAACAGGAGTAGAGGGGGAACAGCAGGAGGAGAGAGGGAACAACAGGAGTAGAGAGGGAACAACAGGAAGATAGAGGGAACAGCAGGAGGACAGAGGGAACAGCAGGAGAGAGGGAACAACAGGAGTAGAGAGGGAACAACAGGAGGATAGAGGGAACAGCAGGAGTAGAGAGGGAACAACAGGAGGAGAGAGGGAACAGCAGGAGGAGAGAGGGAACAGTAGGAGGAGAGAGGGAACAACAGGAGGATAGAGGTGAAAGCAGGAGTAGGAGGGAACAGCAGGAGTAGAGAGGGAACAGTAGTAGGAGAGAGGGAACAGCAGGAGGAGAGAGGGAACAGCAGGAGGAGATAGGGGACAACAGGAAGATAGAGGGAACAACAGGAGTAGAGGGAACAACAGGAGTAGAGCGGGAACAGCAGGAGTAGAGAGGGAACAACAGGAGTAGAGAGGGAACACAGGAGGATAGAGGGAACAGCAGGAGTAGAGAGGGAACAGCAGGAGTAGAGAGGGAACAACGGGAGTAGAGAGGGAACAACAGGAAGATAGAGGGAACAGCAGGAGTAGAGAGGGAACAGCAGGAGGATAGAGGGAACAGCAGGAGGAGAGAGGGAACAACCGGAGTAGAGAGGGGAAAATAGGAGGATAGAGGTAACAGCAGGAGGAGAGAGGGAACAGTAGGAGGAGAGAGGGAACAACAGGAGGAGAGAGGGAACCGCAGGAGGAGAGAGGGGACAACAGGAAGATAGAGGGAACAACAGGAGTAGAGGGAACAACAGGAGTAGAGAGGGAACAGCAGGAGTAGAGAGGGAACAACAGGAGTAGAGAGGGAACAGCAGGAGGATAGAGGGAACAGCAGGAGTAGGGAGGAACAGCAGGAGTAGAGAGGGAACAACGGGAGTAGAGAGAGAACAACAGGAAGATAGAGGAAACAGCAGGAGTAGAGAGGGAACAGCAGGAGGATAGAGGGAACAGCAGGAGGAGAGAGGGAACAACCGGAGTAGAGAGGGGAAAGTAGGAGGATAGAGGTAACAGCAGGAGGAGAGAGGGAACAGTAGGAGGAGATAGGGAACAACAGGAGGATAGAGGGAACAGCAGGAGTAGAGAGGGAACAGCAGTAGGAGAAAGGGAACAGCAGGAGGAGAGAGGGAACAGCAGGAGGAGAGAGGGAACAACAGGAAGATAGCGGGAACAACAGGAGGATAGAGGGAACAGCAGGAGTAGAGAGGGAACAACAGGAGTAGAGAGGGAACAGCAGGAGTGGAGAAGGAACAACAGGAAGATAGAGGGAACAGCAGGAGTAGAAAGGGAACAACAGGAGTAGAGAGGGAAATGCAAGGGGTAGAGAGGGAACAACATGAGTAGAGAGGGAACAGCAGGAGCAGAGAGGGAACAACAGGAGGAGAGAGGGAACAACAAGAGTAGAGAGGGAACAACAGGAGTAGAGAGGGAACAACAGGAGTAAAGAGGGAACAACAGGAGGATATAGGGAACAGCAGGAGTAGAGATGGAACAACAGGAGTAGAGCGGGAACAGCAGGAGTAGAGAGGGAACAACATGAGTAGAGAGGGAAAAGCAGGAGTAGAGAGGGAACAACAGGAGGAGAGAGGGAACAACAGGAGTAGAGAGGGAACAACAGAAGTAGAGAGGGAACAACAGGAGTAGAGAGGGAAGAATAGGAGGATAGAGAGAACAGCATGAGTAGAGATGGAACAACAGGAGAAGAGAGGGAACAACAGGAGTAGAGAGGGAACAGCAGGAGTAGAGAGGGAACAAGAGGAGTAGAGAGGGAACAGCAGGAGGATAGAGGGAACAGCAGGAGGAGAGAGGGAAAAGCAGGAGGAGAGAGGGAACAGCAGGAGGAGAGAGGGAACAACATGATTAGAGAGGGAACAACAGGAGTAGAGAGGGAACAGCAGGAGGAAAGAGGGAACAGCAGGAGGCGAGCAGTAACAACAGGAGTAGAGCGAGAACAACAGGAGTAGAGAGGGAACAACAGGAGGACAGAGGGAACAACAGGATTAGAGAGGGAACAGCAGGAGGAGAGAGGAAACAACAGGAGGAGAAAGGGAACAGGAGGAGGAGAGAGGGAACAACAGGAGTAGAGAGGGAACAACAGGAGTAGAGAGGGAACAGTAGGAGGAGAGGGGGAACAACAGGATTAGAGAGGGGACAGCAGGAGGAGAGAGGGAACAACAGGAGGAGAGAGGTAACAGTAGGAGGAGAGAGTGAACAACAGGAGTAGAGAGGGAAAAACAGGAGTAGAGAGGGAACAACAGGAGTAGAGAGGGAACAGGAGTAGAGAGGGAACAACAGGATTAGAGAGGGAACAGCAGGAGTAGAGAGGAAACAGCAGGAGGAGAGAGGGAACAACAGGAGGATAGAGGGAACAACAGGAGTAGAGAGGAAACAAAAGGAGTAGAGGTGGAACAGCAGGAGAAGAGAGGGAACAACAGGAGTATAGAGGGAACAGCAGGAGTCGAGAGGGAACAGCAGGAGTAGAGAGGGAATAACAGGAAGATAGAGAGAACAGCAGCAGGAGAGAGGGAACAACAGGAGGAGAGAGGGAACCGCAGGAGGACAGAGGGGACAACAGGAAGATAGAGGGAACAACAGGAGTAGAGGGAACAACAGGAGTAGAGAGGGAACAACAGGAGTAGAGAGGGAACAACAGGAGTAGAGAGGGAACAGCAGGAGGATAGAGGGAACAGCAGGAGTAGGGAGGAACAGCAGGAGTAGAGAGGGAACAACGGGAGTAGAGAGAGAACAACAGGAAGATAGAGGAAACAGCAGGAGTAGAGAGGGAACAGCAGGAGGATAGAGGGAACAGCAGGAGGAGAGAGGGAACAACCGGAGTAGAGAGGGGAAAGTAGGAGGATGGAGGATAGAGGTAACAGCAGGAGGAGAGAGGGAACAGTAGGAGGAGTTAGGGAACAACAGGAGGATAGAGGGAACAGCAGGAGTAGAGAGGGAACAGCAGGAGTAGAGAGGGAACAGCAGTAGGAGAAAGGGAACAGCAGGAGGAGAGAGGGAACAGCAGGAGGAGAGAGGGAACAACAGGAAGATAGCGGGAACAACAGGAGGATAGAGGGAACAGCAGGAGTAGAGAGGGAACAACAGGAGTAGAGAGGGAACAGCAGGAGTGGAGAAGGAACAACAGGAAGATAGAGGGAACAGCAGGAGTAGAAAGGGAACAACAGGAGTAGAGAGGGAAATGCAAGGAGTAGAGAGGGAACAACAGGAGTAGAGAGGGAACAACAGGAGTAGAGAGGGAACAACAGGAGGATATAGGGAACAGCAGGAGTAGAGATGGAACAACAGGAGTAGAGCGGGAACAGCAGGAGTAGAGAGGGAACAACATGAGTAGAGAGGGAAAAGCAGGAGTAGAGAGGGAACAACAGGAGGAGAGAGGGAACAACAGGAGTAGAGAGGGAACAACAGGGGTAGAGAGGGAACAACAGGAGTAGAGAGGGAAGAATAGGAGGATAGAGAGAACAGCAGGAGTAGAGATGGAACAACAGGAGAAGAGAGGGAACAACAGGAGTAGAGAGGGAACAGCAGGAGTAGAGAGGGAACAACAGGAGTAGAGAGGGAACAGCAGGAGGATAGAGGGAACAGCAGGAGGAGAGAGGGAAAAGCAGGAGGAGAGAGGGAACAGCAGGAGGAGAGAGGGAACAACATGATTAGAGAGGGAACAACAGGAGTAGAGAGGGAACAGCAGGAGGAAAGAGGGAACAGCAGGAGGCGAGCAGTAACAACAGGAGTAGAGCGAGAACAACAGGAGTAGAGAGGGAACAACAGGAGGACAGAGGGAACAACAGGATTAGAGAGGGAACAGCAGGAGGACAGAGGGAACAACAGGAGGAGAAAGGGAACAGGAGGAGGAGAGAGGGAACAACAGGAGTAGAGAGGGAACAACAGGAGTAGAGAGGGAACAGTAGGAGGAGAGGGGGAACAACAGGATTAGAGAGGGGACAGCAGGAGGAGAGAGGGAACAACAGGAGGAGAGAGGGAACAGTAGGAGGAGAGAGTGAACAACAGGAGTAGAGAGGGAAAAACAGGAGTAGAGAGGGAACAACAGGAGTAGAGAGGGAACAACAGGATAAGAGAGGGAACAGCAGGAGTAGAGAGGAAACAGCAGGAGGAGGAGAGGGAACAACAGGAGGATAGAGGAAACAACAGGGGTAGAGAGGAAACAAAAGGAGTAGAGGTGGAACAGCAGGAGAAGAGAGGGAACAACAGGAGTATAGAGGGAACAGCAGGAGTCGAGAGGGAACAGCAGGAGTAGAGAGGGAATAACAGGAAGATAGAGAGAACAGCAGCAGGAGAGAGGGAAGAGCAGGAGGAGAGAGGGAACAACAGGAGTAGAGAGGGAACAACAGGAGGATAGAGGGAACAGCAGGAGTAGGGAGGGAAAAACAGGAGTAGAGGGGGAACAGCAGGAGGAGAGAGGGAACAACAGGAGTAGAGAGGGAACAACAGGAAGATAGAGGGAACAGCAGGAGGACAGAGGGAACAGCAGGAGAGAGGGAACAACAGGAGTAGAGAGGGAACAACAGGAGGATAGAGGGAACAGCAGGAGTAGAGAGGGAACAACAGGAGGAGAGAGGGAACAGCAGGAGGAGAGAGGGAACAGTAGGAGGAGAGAGGGAACAACAGGAGGATAAAGGTGACAGCAGGAGTAGAGAGGGAACAGCAGGAGTAGAGAGGGAACAGTAGTAGGAGAGAGGGAACAGCAGGAGGAGAGAGGGAACAGCAGGAGGAGATAGGGGACAACAGGAAGATAGAGGGAACAACAGGAGTAGAGGGAACAACAGGAGTAGAGCGGGAACAGCAGGAGTAGAGAGGGAACAACAGGAGTAGAGAGGGAACACAGGAGGATAGAGGGAACAGCAGGAGTAGAGAGGGAACAGCAGGAGTAGAGAGGGAACAACGGGAGTAGAGAGGGAACAACAGGAAGATAGAGGGAACAGCAGGAGTAGAGAGGGAACAGCAGGAGGATAGAGGGAACAGCAGGAGGAGAGAGGGAACAACAGGAAGATAGAGGGAACAGCAGGAGTAGAAAGGGAACAACAGGAGTAGAGAGGGAAATGCAAGGAGTAGAGAGGGAACAACATGAGTAGAGAGGGAACAGCAGGAGCAGAGAGGGAACAACAGGAGGAGAGAGGGAACAACAAGAGTAGAGAGGGAACAACAGGAGTAGAGAGGGAACAACAGGAGTAGAGAGGGAACAACAAGAGGATAGAGGGAACAGCAGGAGTAGAGATGGAACAACAGGAGTAGAGCGGGAACAGCAGGAGTAGAGAGGGAACAACATGAGTAGAGAGGGAACAGCAGGAGTAGAGAGGGAACAACAGGAGGAGAGAGGGAACAACAGGAGTAGAGAGGGAACAACAGGGGTAGAGAGGGAAGAACAGGAGTAGAGAGGGAAGAATAGGAGGATAGAGAGAACAGCAGGAGTAGAGAGGGAACAACAGGAGAAGAGAGGGAACAACAGGAGTAGAGAGGGAACAGCAGGAGTAGAGAGGGAACAACAGGAGTAGAGAGGGAACAGCAGGAGGATAGAGGGAACAGCAGGAGGAGAGAGGGAAAAGCAGGAGGAGAGAGGGAACAGCAGGAGGAGAGAGGGAACAACATGATTAGAGAGGGAACAACAGGAGTAGAGAGGGAACAGCAGGAGGAAAGAGGGAACAGCAGGAGGCAGGCGGTAACAACAGGAGTAGAGCGAGAACAACAGGAGTAGAGAGGGAACAACAGGAGGACAGAGGGAACAACAGGATTAGAGAGGGAACAGCAGGAGGAGAGAGGAAACAACAGGAGGAGAAAGGGAACAGGAGGAGGAGAGAGGGAACAACAGGAGTAGAGAGGGAACAACAGGAGTAGAGAGGGAACAACAGGATTAGAGAGGGAACAGCAGGAGTAGAGAGGAAACAGCAGGAGGAGAGAGGGAACAACAGGAGGATAGAGGGAACAACAGGAGTAGAGAGGAAACAAAAGGAGTAGAGGTGGAACAGCAGGAGAAGAGAGGGAACAACAGGAGTATAGAGGGAACAGCAGGAGTCGAGAGGGAACAGCAGGAGTAGAGAGGGAATAACAGGAGGATAGAGGGAACAGCAGGAGTAGGGAGGGAAAAACAGGAGTAGAGGGGGAACAGCAGGAGGAGAGAGGGAACAACAGGAGTAGAGAGGGAACAACAGGAAGATAGAGGGAACAGCAGGAGGACAGAGGGAACAGCAGGAGAGAGGGAACAACAGGAGTAGAGAGGGAACAACAGGAGGATAGAGGGAACAGCAGGAGTAGAGAGGGAACAACAGGAGGAGAGAGGGAACAACAGGAGTAGAGAGGGAACAACAGGGGTAGAGAGGGAACAACAGGAGTAGAGAGGGAAGAATAGGAGGATAGAGAGAACAGCAGGAGTAGAGATGGAACAACAGGAGAAGAGAGGGAACAACAGGAGTAGAGAGGGAACAGCAGGAGTAGAGAGGGAACAACAGGAGTAGAGAGGGAACAGCAGGAGGATAGAGGGAACAGCAGGAGGAGAGAGGGAAAAGCAGGAGGAGAGAGGGAACAGCAGGAGGAGAGAGGGAACAACATGATTAGAGAGGGAACAACAGGAGTAGAGAGGGAACAGCAGGAGGAAAGAGGGAACAGCAGGAGGCGAGCAGTAACAACAGGAGTAGAGCGAGAACAACAGGAGTAGAGAGGGAACAACAGGAGGACAGAGGGAACAACAGGATTAGAGAGGGAACAGCAGGAGGACAGAGGGAACAACAGGAGGAGAAAGGGAACAGGAGGAGGAGAGAGGGAACAACAGGAGTAGAGAGGGAACAACAGGAGTAGAGAGGGAACAGTAGGAGGAGAGGGGGAACAACAGGATTAGAGAGGGGACAGCAGGAGGAGAGAGGGAACAACAGGAGGAGAGAGGGAACAGTAGGAGGAGAGAGTGAACAACAGGAGTAGAGAGGGAAAAACAGGAGTAGAGAGGGAACAACAGGAGTAGAGAGGGAACAACAGGATAAGAGAGGGAACAGCAGGAGTAGAGAGGAAACAGCAGGAGGAGGAGAGGGAACAACAGGAGGATAGAGGAAACAACAGGGGTAGAGAGGAAACAAAAGGAGTAGAGGTGGAACAGCAGGAGAAGAGAGGGAACAACAGGAGTATAGAGGGAACAGCAGGAGTCGAGAGGGAACAGCAGGAGTAGAGAGGGAATAACAGGAAGATAGAGAGAACAGCAGCAGGAGAGAGGGAAGAGCAGGAGGAGAGAGGGAACAACAGGAGTAGAGAGGGAACAACAGGAGGATAGAGGGAACAGCAGGAGTAGGGAGGGAAAAACAGGAGTAGAGGGGGAACAGCAGGAGGAGAGAGGGAACAACAGGAGTAGAGAGGGAACAACAGGAAGATAGAGGGAACAGCAGGAGGACAGAGGGAACAGCAGGAGAGAGGGAACAACAGGAGTAGAGAGGGAACAACAGGAGGATAGAGGGAACAGCAGGAGTAGAGAGGGAACAACAGGAGGAGAGAGGGAACAGCAGGAGGAGAGAGGGAACAGTAGGAGGAGAGAGGGAACAACAGGAGGATAAAGGTGACAGCAGGAGTAGAGAGGGAACAGCAGGAGTAGAGAGGGAACAGTAGTAGGAGAGAGGGAACAGCAGGAGGAGAGAGGGAACAGCAGGAGGAGATAGGGGACAACAGGAAGATAGAGGGAACAACAGGAGTAGAGGGAACAACAGGAGTAGAGCGGGAACAGCAGGAGTAGAGAGGGAACAACAGGAGTAGAGAGGGAACACAGGAGGATAGAGGGAACAGCAGGAGTAGAGAGGGAACAGCAGGAGTAGAGAGGGAACAACGGGAGTAGAGAGGGAACAACAGGAAGATAGAGGGAACAGCAGGAGTAGAGAGGGAACAGCAGGAGGATAGAGGGAACAGCAGGAGGAGAGAGGGAACAACAGGAAGATAGAGGGAACAGCAGGAGTAGAAAGGGAACAACAGGAGTAGAGAGGGAAATGCAAGGAGTAGAGAGGGAACAACATGAGTAGAGAGGGAACAGCAGGAGCAGAGAGGGAACAACAGGAGGAGAGAGGGAACAACAAGAGTAGAGAGGGAACAACAGGAGTAGAGAGGGAACAACAGGAGTAGAGAGGGAACAACAAGAGGATAGAGGGAACAGCAGGAGTAGAGATGGAACAACAGGAGTAGAGCGGGAACAGCAGGAGTAGAGAGGGAACAACATGAGTAGAGAGGGAACAGCAGGAGTAGAGAGGGAACAACAGGAGGAGAGAGGGAACAACAGGAGTAGAGAGGGAACAACAGGGGTAGAGAGGGAAGAACAGGAGTAGAGAGGGAAGAATAGGAGGATAGAGAGAACAGCAGGAGTAGAGAGGGAACAACAGGAGAAGAGAGGGAACAACAGGAGTAGAGAGGGAACAGCAGGAGTAGAGAGGGAACAACAGGAGTAGAGAGGGAACAGCAGGAGGATAGAGGGAACAGCAGGAGGAGAGAGGGAAAAGCAGGAGGAGAGAGGGAACAGCAGGAGGAGAGAGGGAACAACATGATTAGAGAGGGAACAACAGGAGTAGAGAGGGAACAGCAGGAGGAAAGAGGGAACAGCAGGAGGCAGGCGGTAACAACAGGAGTAGAGCGAGAACAACAGGAGTAGAGAGGGAACAACAGGAGGACAGAGGGAACAACAGGATTAGAGAGGGAACAGCAGGAGGAGAGAGGAAACAACAGGAGGAGAAAGGGAACAGGAGGAGGAGAGAGGGAACAACAGGAGTAGAGAGGGAACAACAGGAGTAGAGAGGGAACAACAGGATTAGAGAGGGAACAGCAGGAGTAGAGAGGAAACAGCAGGAGGAGAGAGGGAACAACAGGAGGATAGAGGGAACAACAGGAGTAGAGAGGAAACAAAAGGAGTAGAGGTGGAACAGCAGGAGAAGAGAGGGAACAACAGGAGTATAGAGGGAACAGCAGGAGTCGAGAGGGAACAGCAGGAGTAGAGAGGGAATAACAGGAGGATAGAGGGAACAGCAGGAGTAGGGAGGGAAAAACAGGAGTAGAGGGGGAACAGCAGGAGGAGAGAGGGAACAACAGGAGTAGAGAGGGAACAACAGGAAGATAGAGGGAACAGCAGGAGGACAGAGGGAACAGCAGGAGAGAGGGAACAACAGGAGTAGAGAGGGAACAACAGGAGGATAGAGGGAACAGCAGGAGTAGAGAGGGAACAACAGGAGGAGAGAGGGAACAGCAGGAGGAGAGAGGGAACAGTAGGAGGAGAGAGGGAACAACAGGAGGATAGAGGTGACAGCAGGAGTAGGAGGGAACAGCAGGAGTAGAGAGGGAACAGTAGTAGGAGAGAGGGAACAGCAGGAGGAGAGAGGGAACAGCAGGAGGAGATAGGGGACAACAGGAAGATAGAGGGAACAACAGGAGTAGAGGGAACAACAGGAGTAGAGCGGGAACAGCAGGAGTAGAGAGGGAACAACAGGAGTAGAGAGGGAACACAGGAGGATAGAGGGAACAGCAGGAGTAGAGAGGGAACAGCAGGAGTAGAGAGGGAACAACGGGAGTAGAGAGGGAACAACAGGAAGATAGAGGGAACAGCAGGAGTAGAGAGGGAACAGCAGGAGGATAGAGGGAACAGCAGGAGGAGAGAGGGAACAACCGGAGTAGAGAGGGGAAAATAGGAGGATAGAGGTAACAGCAGGAGGAGAGAGGGAACAGTAGGAGGAGAGAGGGAACAACAGGAGGATAGAGGTGACAGCAGGAGTAGAGAGGGAACAGCAGGAGTAGAGAGGGAACAGCAGTAGGAGAGAGGGAACAGCAGGAGGAGAGGGAACAACAGGAGGAGAGAGGGAACAACAGGAGTAGAGAGGGAACAACAGGGGTAGAGAGGGAACAACATGAGTAGAGGGGGAAGAATATGAGGATAGAGAGAACAGCAGGAGTAGAGATGGAACAACAGGAGTAGAGAGGGAACAACAGGAGTAGAGAGGGAACAGCAGGAGTAGAGAGGGAACAACAGGAGTAGAGAGGGAACAGCAGGAAGATAGAGGAAACAGCAGGAGTAGAGAGGGAACAGCAGGAGGATAGAGGGAACAGCAGGAGGAGAGAGGGAACAACCGGAGTAGAGAGGGGAAAGTAGGAGGATAGAGGTAACAGCAGGAGGAGAGAGGGAACAGTAGGAGGAGATAGGGAACAACAGGAGGATAGAGGGAACAGCAGGAGTAGAGAGGGAACAGCAGGAGTAGAGAGGGAACAGCAGTAGGAGAAAGGGAACAGCAGGAGGAGAGAGGGAACAGCAGGAGGAGAGAGGGAACAACAGGAAGATAGCGGGAACAACAGGAGGATAGAGGGAACAGCAGGAGTAGAGAGGGAACAACAGGAGTAGAGAGGGAACAGCAGGAGTGGAGAAGGAACAACAGGAAGATAGAGGGAACAGCAGGAGTAGAAAGGGAACAACAGGAGTAGAGAGGGAAATGCAAGGAGTAGAGAGGGAACAACAGGAGTAGAGAGGGAACAACAGGAGTAGAGAGGGAACAACAGGAGGATATAGGGAACAGCAGGAGTAGAGATGGAACAACAGGAGTAGAGCGGGAACAGCAGGAGTAGAGAGGGAACAACATGAGTAGAGAGGGAAAAGCAGGAGTAGAGAGGGAACAACAGGAGGAGAGAGGGAACAACAGGAGTAGAGAGGGAACAACAGGGGTAGAGAGGGAACAACAGGAGTAGAGAGGGAAGAATAGGAGGATAGAGAGAACAGCAGGAGTAGAGATGGAACAACAGGAGAAGAGAGGGAACAACAGGAGTAGAGAGGGAACAGCAGGAGTAGAGAGGGAACAACAGGAGTAGAGAGGGAACAGCAGGAGGATAGAGGGAACAGCAGGAGGAGAGAGGGAAAAGCAGGAGGAGAGAGGGAACAGCAGGAGGAGAGAGGGAACAACATGATTAGAGAGGGAACAACAGGAGTAGAGAGGGAACAGCAGGAGGAAAGAGGGAACAGCAGGAGGCGAGCAGTAACAACAGGAGTAGAGCGAGAACAACAGGAGTAGAGAGGGAACAACAGGAGGACAGAGGGAACAACAGGATTAGAGAGGGAACAGCAGGAGGACAGAGGGAACAACAGGAGGAGAAAGGGAACAGGAGGAGGAGAGAGGGAACAACAGGAGTAGAGAGGGAACAACAGGAGTAGAGAGGGAACAGTAGGAGGAGAGGGGGAACAACAGGATTAGAGAGGGGACAGCAGGAGGAGAGAGGGAACAACAGGAGGAGAGAGGGAACAGTAGGAGGAGAGAGTGAACAACAGGAGTAGAGAGGGAAAAACAGGAGTAGAGAGGGAACAACAGGAGTAGAGAGGGAACAACAGGAGTAGAGAGGGAACAACAGGATTAGAGAGGGAACAGCAGGAGTAGAGAGGAAACAGCAGGAGGAGGAGAGGGAACAACAGGAGGATAGAGGGAACAACAGGAGTAGAGAGGAAACAAAAGGAGTAGAGGTGGAACAGCAGGAGAAGAGAGGGAACAACAGGAGTATAGAGGGAACAGCAGGAGTCGAGAGGGAACAGCAGGAGTAGAGAGGGAATAACAGGAAGATAGAGAGAACAGCAGCAGGAGAGAGGGAAGAGCAGGAGGAGAGAGGGAACAACAGGAGTAGAGAGGGAACAACAGGAGGATAGAGGGAACAGCAGGAGTAGGGAGGGAAAAACAGGAGTAGAGGGGGAACAGCAGGAGGAGAGAGGGAACAACAGGAGTTGAGAGGGAACAACAGGAAGATAGAGGGAACAGCAGGAGGACAGAGGGAACAGCAGGAGAGAGGGAACAACAGGAGTAGAGAGGGAACAACAGGAGGATAGAAGGAACAGCAGGAGTAGAGAGGGAACAACAGGAGGAGAGAGGGAACAGCAGGAGGAGAGAGGGAACAGTAGGAAGAGAGGGAACAACAGGAGGATAAAGGTGACAGCAGGAGTAGAGAAGGAACAGCAGGAGTAGAGAGGGAACAGTAGTAGGAGAGAGGGAACAGCAGGAGGAGAGAGGGAACAGCAGGAGGAGATAGGGGACAACAGGAAGATAGAGGGAACAACAGGAGTAGAGGGAACAACAGGAGTAGAGCGGGAACAGCAGGAGTAGAGAGGGAACAACAGGAGTAGAGAGGGAACACAGGAGGATAGAGGGAACAGCAGGAGTAGAGAGGGAACAGCAGGAGTAGAGAGGGAACAACGGGAGTAGAGAGGGAACAACAGGAAGATAGAGGGAACAGCAGGAGTAGAGAGGGAACAGCAGGAGGATAGAGGGAACAGCAGGAGGAGAGAGGGAACAACAGGAAGATAGAGGGAACAGCAGGAGTAGAAAGGGAACAACAGGAGTAGAGAGGGAAATGCAAGGAGTAGAGAGGGAACAACATGAGTAGAGAGGGAACAGCAGGAGCAGAGAGGGAACAACAGGAGGAGAGAGGGAACAACAAGAGTAGAGAGGGAACAACAGGAGTAGAGAGGGAACAACAGGAGTAGAGAGGGAACAACAGGAGGATAGAGGGAACAGCAGGAGTAGAGATGGAACAACAGGAGTAGAGCGGGAACAGCAGGAGTAGAGAGGGAACAACATGAGTAGAGAGGGAACAGCAGGAGTAGAGAGGGAACAACAGGAGGAGAGAGGGAACAACAGGAGTAGAGAGGGAACAACAGGGGTAGAGAGGGAACAACAGGAGTAGAGAGGGAAGAATAGGAGGATAGAGAGAACAGCAGGAGTAGAGATGGAACAACAGGAGAAGAGAGGGAACAACAGGAGTAGAGAGGGAACAGCAGGAGTAGAGAGGGAACAACAGGAGTAGAGAGGGAACAGCAGGAGGATAGAGGGAACAGCAGGAGGAGAGAGGGAACAGCAGGAGGAGAGAGGGAACAGCAGGAGGAGAGAGGGAACAACATGATTAGAGAGGGAACAACAGGAGTAGAGAGGGAACAGCAGGAGGAAAGAGGGAACAGCAGGAGGCGAGCGGTAACAACAGGAGTAGAGCGAGAACAACAGGAGTAGAGAGGGAACAACAGGAGGACAGAGGGAACAACAGGATTAGAGAGGGAACAGCAGGAGGAGAGAGGAAACAACAGGAGGAGAAAGGGAACAGGAGGAGGAGAGAGGGAACAACAGGAGTAGAGAGAGAACAACAGGAGTAGAGAGGGAACAGTAGGAGGAGAGGGGGAACAACAGGATTAGAGAGGGAACAGCAGGAGGAGTGAGGGAACAACAGGAGGAGAGAGGGAACAGTAGGAGGAGAGAGTGAACAACAGGAGTAGAGAGGGAAAAACAGGAGTAGAGAGGGAACAACAGGAGTAGAGAGGGAACAACAGGAGTAGAGAGGGAACAACAGGATTAGAGAGGGAACAGCAGGAGTAGAGAGGAAACAGCAGGAGGAGAGAGGGAACAACAGGAGGATAGAGGGAACAACAGGAGTAGAGAGGAAACAAAAGGAGTAGAGGTGGAACAGCAGGAGAAGAGAGGGAACAACAGGAGTATAGAGGGAACAGCAGGAGTCGAGAGGGAACAGCAGGAGTAGAGAGGGAATAACAGGAAGATAGAGAGAACAGCAGCAGGAGAGAGGGAAGAGCAGGAGGAGAGAGGGAACAACAGGAGTAGAGAGGGAACAACAGGAGGATAGAGGGAACAGCAGGAGTAGGGAGGGAAAAACAGGAGTAGAGGGGGAACAGCAGGAGGAGAGAGGGAACAACAGGAGTAGAGAGGGAACAACAGGAAGATAGAGGGAACAGCAGGAGGACAGAGGGAACAGCAGGAGAGAGGGAACAACAGGAGTAGAGAGGGAACAACAGGAGGATAGAGGGAACAGCAGGAGTAGAGAGGGAACAACAGGAGGAGAGAGGGAACAGCAGGAGGAGAGAGGGAACAGTAGGAGGAGAGAGGGAACAACAGGAGGATAGAGGTGAAAGCAGGAGTAGGAGGGAACAGCAGGAGTAGGGAGGGAACAGTAGTAGGAGAGAGGGAACAGCAGGAGGAGAGAGGGAACAGCAGGAGGAGATAGGGGACAACAGGAAGATAGAGGGAACAACAGGAGTAGAGGGAACAACAGGAGTAGAGCGGGAACAGCAGGAGTAGAGAGGGAACAACAGGAGTAGAGAGGGAACACAGGAGGATAGAGGGAACAGCAGGAGTAGAGAGGGAACAGCAGGAGTAGAGAGGGAACAACGGGAGTAGAGAGGGAACAACAGGAAGATAGAGGGAACAGCAGGAGTAGAGAGGGAACAGCAGGAGGATAGAGGGAACAGCAGGAGGAGAGAGGGAACAACCGGAGTAGAGAGGGGAAAATAGGAGGATAGAGGTAACAGCAGGAGGAGAGAGGGAACAGTAGGAGGAGAGAGGGAACAACAGGAGGAGAGAGGGAACCGCAGGAGGAGAGAGGGGACAACAGGAAGATAGAGGGAACAACAGGAGTAGAGGGAACAACAGGAGTAGAGAGGGAACAGCAGGAGTAGAGAGGGAACAACAGGAGTAGAGAGGGAACAGCAGGAGGATAGAGGGAACAGCAGGAGTAGGGAGGGAACAACAGGAGGAGAGAGGGAACCGCAGGAGGAGAGAGGGGACAACAGGAAGATAGAGGGAACAACAGGAGTAGAGGGAACAACAGGAGTAGAGAGGGAACAGCAGGAGTAGAGAGGGAACAACAGGAGTAGAGAGGGAACAGCAGGAGGATAGAGGGAACAGCAGGAGTAGGGAGGAACAGCAGGAGTAGAGAGGGAACAACGGGAGTAGAGAGAGAACAACAGGAAGATAGAGGAAACAGCAGGAGTAGAGAGGGAACAGCAGGAGGATAGAGGGAACAGCAGGAGGAGAGAGGGAACAACCGGAGTAGAGAGGGGAAAGTAGGAGGATAGAGGTAACAGCAGGAGGAGAGAGGGAACAGTAGGAGGAGATAGGGAACAACAGGAGGATAGAGGGAACAGCAGGAGTAGAGAGGGAACAGCAGTAGGAGAAAGGGAACAGCAGGAGGAGAGAGGGAACAGCAGGAGGAGAGAGGGAACAACAGGAAGATAGCGGGAACAACAGGAGGATAGAGGGAACAGCAGGAGTAGAGAGGGAACAACAGGAGTAGAGAGGGAACAGCAGGAGTGGAGAAGGAACAACAGGAAGATAGAGGGAACAGCAGGAGTAGAAAGGGAACAACAGGAGTAGAGAGGGAAATGCAAGGGGTAGAGAGGGAACAACATGAGTAGAGAGGGAACAGCAGGAGCAGAGAGGGAACAACAGGAGGAGAGAGGGAACAACAAGAGTAGAGAGGGAACAACAGGAGTAGAGAGGGAACAACAGGAGTAAAGAGGGAACAACAGGAGGATATAGGGAACAGCAGGAGTAGAGATGGAACAACAGGAGTAGAGCGGGAACAGCAGGAGTAGAGAGGGAACAACATGAGTAGAGAGGGAAAAGCAGGAGTAGAGAGGGAACAACAGGAGGAGAGAGGGAACAACAGGAGTAGAGAGGGAACAACAGAAGTAGAGAGGGAACAACAGGAGTAGAGAGGGAAGAATAGGAGGATAGAGAGAACAGCAGGAGTAGAGATGGAACAACAGGAGAAGAGAGGGAACAACAGGAGTAGAGAGGGAACAGCAGGAGTAGAGAGGGAACAAGAGGAGTAGAGAGGGAACAGCAGGAGGATAGAGGGAACAGCAGGAGGAGAGAGGGAAAAGCAGGAGGAGAGAGGGAACAGCAGGAGGAGAGAGGGAACAACAAGATTAGAGAGGGAACAACAGGAGTAGAGAGGGAACAGCAGGAGGAAAGAGGGAACAGCAGGAGGCGAGCAGTAACAACAGGAGTAGAGCGAGAACAACAGGAGTAGAGAGGGAACAACAGGAGGACAGAGGGAACAACAGGATTAGAGAGGGAACAGCAGGAGGAGAGAGGAAACAACAGGAGGAGAAAGGGAACAGGAGGAGGAGAGAGGGAACAACAGGAGTAGAGAGGGAACAACAGGAGTAGAGAGGGAACAGTAGGAGGAGAGGGGGAACAACAGGATTAGAGAGGGGACAGCAGGAGGAGAGAGGGAACAACAGGAGGAGAGAGGTAACAGTAGGAGGAGAGAGTGAACAACAGGAGTAGAGAGGGAAAAACAGGAGTAGAGAGGGAACAACAGGAGTAGAGAGGGAACAGGAGTAGAGAGGGAACAACAGGATTAGAGAGGGAACAGCAGGAGTAGAGAGGAAACAGCAGGAGGAGAGAGGGAACAACAGGAGGATAGAGGGAACAACAGGAGTAGAGAGGAAACAAAAGGAGTAGAGGTGGAACAGCAGGAGAAGAGAGGGAACAACAGGAGTATAGAGGGAACAGCAGGAGTCGAGAGGGAACAGCAGGAGTAGAGAGGGAATAACAGGAAGATAGAGAGAACAGCAGCAGGAGAGAGGGAACAACAGGAGGAGAAAGGGAACCGCAGGAGGAGAGAGGGGACAACAGGAAGATAGAGGGAACAACAGGAGTAGAGGGAACAACAGGAGTAGAGAGGGAACAGCAGGAGTAGAGAGGGAACAACAGGAGTAGAGAGGGAACAGCAGGAGGATAGAGGGAACAGCAGGAGTAGGGAGGAACAGCAGGAGTAGAGAGGGAACAACGGGAGTAGAGAGAGAACAACAGGAAGATAGAGGAAACAGCAGGAGTAGAGAGGGAACAGCAGGAGGATAGAGGGAACAGCAGGAGGAGAGAGGGAACAACCGGAGTAGAGAGGGGAAAGTAGGAGGATAGAGGTAACAGCAGGAGGAGAGAGGGAACAGTAGGAGGAGTTAGGGAACAACAGGAGGATAGAGGGAACAGCAGGAGTAGAGAGGGAACAGCAGGAGTAGAGAGGGAACAGCAGTAGGAGAAAGGGAACAGCAGGAGGAGAGAGGGAACAGCAGGAGGAGAGAGGGAACAACAGGAAGATAGCGGGAACAACAGGAGGATAGAGGGAACAGCAGGAGTAGAGAGGGAACAACAGGAGTAGAGAGGGAACAGCAGGAGTGGAGAAGGAACAACAGGAAGATAGAGGGAACAGCAGGAGTAGAAAGGGAACAACAGGAGTAGAGAGGGAAATGCAAGGAGTAGAGAGGGAACAACAGGAGTAGAGAGGGAACAACAGGAGTAGAGAGGGAACAACAGGAGGATATAGGGAACAGCAGGAGTAGAGATGGAACAACAGGAGTAGAGCGGGAACAGCAGGAGTAGAGAGGGAACAACATGAGTAGAGAGGGAAAAGCAGGAGTAGAGAGGGAACAACAGGAGGAGAGAGGGAACAACAGGAGTAGAGAGGGAACAACAGGGGTAGAGAGGGAACAACAGGAGTAGAGAGGGAAGAATAGGAGGATAATGAGAACAGCAGGAGTAGAGATGGAACAACAGGAGAAGAGAGGGAACAACAGGAGTAGAGAGGGAACAGCAGGAGTAGAGAGGGAACAACAGGAGTAGAGAGGGAACAGCAGGAGGATAGAGGGAACAGCAGGAGGAGAGAGGGAAAAGCAGGAGGAGAGAGGGAACAGCAGGAGGAGAGAGGGAACAACATGATTAGAGAGGGAACAACAGGAGTAGAGAGGGAACAGCAGGAGGAAAGAGGGAACAGCAGGAGGCGAGCAGTAACAACAGGAGTAGAGCGAGAACAACAGGAGTAGAGAGGGAACAACAGGAGGACAGAGGGAACAATAGGATTAGAGAGGGAACAGCAGGAGGACAGAGGGAACAACAGGAGGAGAAAGGGAACAGGAGGAGGAGAGAGGGAACAACAGGAGTAGAGAGGGAACAACAGGAGTAGAGAGGGAACAGTAGGAGGAGAGGGGGAACAACAGGATTAGAGAGGGGACAGCAGGAGGAGAGAGGGAACAACAGGAGGAGAGAGGGAACAGTAGGAGGAGAGAGTGAACAACAGGAGTAGAGAGGGAAAAACAGGAGTAGAGAGGGAACAACAGGAGTAGAGAGGGAACAACAGGATAAGAGAGGGAACAGCAGGAGTAGAGAGGAAACAGCAGGAGGAGGAGAGGGAACAACAGGAGGATAGAGGAAACAACAGGGGTAGAGAGGAAACAAAAGGAGTAGAGGTGGAACAGCAGGAGAAGAGAGGGAACAACAGGAGTATAGAGGGAACAGCAGGAGTCGAGAGGGAACAGCAGGAGTAGAGAGGGAATAACAGGAAGATAGAGAGAACAGCAGCAGGAGAGAGGGAAGAGCAGGAGGAGAGAGGGAACAACAGGAGTAGAGAGGGAACAACAGGAGGATAGAGGGAACAGCAGGAGTAGGGAGGGAAAAACAGGAGTAGAGGGGGAACAGCAGGAGGAGAGGGGGAACAACAGGAGTAGAGAGGGAACAACAGGAAGATAGAGGGAACAGCAGGAGGACAGAGGGAACAGCAGGAGAGAGGGAACAACAGGAGTAGAGAGGGAACAACAGGAGGATAGAGGGAACAGCAGGAGTAGAGAGGGAACAACAGGAGGAGAGAGGGAACAGCAGGAGGAGAGAGGGAACAGTAGGAGGAGAGAGGGAACAACAGGAGGATAAAGGTGACAGCAGGAGTAGAGAGGGAACAGCAGGAGTAGAGAGGGAACAGTAGTAGGAGAGAGGGAACAGCAGGAGGAGAGAGGGAACAGCAGGAGGAGATAGGGGACAACAGGAAGATAGAGGGAACAACAGGAGTAGAGGGAACAACAGGAGTAGAGCGGGAACAGCAGGAGTAGAGAGGGAACAACAGGAGTAGAGAGGGAACACAGGAGGATAGAGGGAACAGCAGGAGTAGAGAGGGAACAGCAGGAGTAGAGAGGGAACAACGGGAGTAGAGAGGGAACAACAGGAAGATAGAGGGAACAGCAGGAGTAGAGAGGGAACAGCAGGAGGATAGAGGGAACAGCAGGAGGAGAGAGGGAACAACAGGAAGATAGAGGGAACAGCAGGAGTAGAAAGGGAACAACAGGAGTAGAGAGGGAAATGCAAGGAGTAGAGAGGGAACAACATGAGTAGAGAGGGAACAGCAGGAGCAGAGAGGGAACAACAGGAGGAGAGAGGGAACAACAAGAGTAGAGAGGGAACAACAGGAGTAGAGAGGGAACAACAGGAGTAGAGAGGGAACAACAAGAGGATAGAGGGAACAGCAGGAGTAGAGATGGAACAACAGGAGTAGAGCGGGAACAGCAGGAGTAGAGAGGGAACAACATGAGTAGAGAGGGAACAGCAGGAGTAGAGAGGGAACAACAGGAGGAGAGAGGGAACAACAGGAGTAGAGAGGGAACAACAGGGGTAGAGAGGGAACAACAGGAGTAGAGAGGGAAGAATAGGAGGATAGAGAGAACAGCAGGAGTAGAGAGGGAACAACAGGAGAAGAGAGGGAACAACAGGAGTAGAGAGGGAACAGCAGGAGTAGAGAGGGAACAACAGGAGTAGAGAGGGAACAGCAGGAGGATAGAGGGAACAGCAGGAGGAGAGAGGGAAAAGCAGGAGGAGAGAGGGAACAGCAGGAGGAGAGAGGGAACAACATGATTAGAGAGGGAACAACAGGAGTAGAGAGGGAACAGCAGGAGGAAAGAGGGAACAGCAGGAGGCAGGCGGTAACAACAGGAGTAGAGCGAGAACAACAGGAGTAGAGAGGGAACAACAGGAGGACAGAGGGAACAACAGGATTAGAGAGGGAACAGCAGGAGGAGAGAGGAAACAACAGGAGGAGAAAGGGAACAGGAGGAGGAGAGAGGGAACAACAGGAGTAGAGAGGGAACAACAGGAGTAGAGAGGGAACAGTAGGAGGAGAGGGGGAACAACAGGATTAGAGAGGGAACAGCAGGAGGAGAGAGGGAACAACAAGAGGAGAGAGGGAACAGTAGGAGGAGAGAGTGAACAACAGGAGTAGAGAGGGAAAAACAGGAGTAGAGAGGGAACAACAGGAGTAGAGAGGGAACAACAGGAGTAGAGAGGGAACAACAGGATTAGAGAGGGAACAGCAGGAGTAGAGAGGAAACAGCAGGAGGAGAGAGGGAACAACAGGAGGATAGAGGGAACAACAGGAGTAGAGAGGAAACAAAAGGAGTAGAGGTGGAACAGCAGGAGAAGAGAGGGAACAACAGGAGTATAGAGGGAACAGCAGGAGTCGAGAGGGAACAGCAGGAGTAGAGAGGGAATAACAGGAGGATAGAGGGAACAGCAGGAGTAGGGAGGGAAAAACAGGAGTAGAGGGGGAACAGCAGGAGGAGAGAGGGAACAACAGGAGTAGAGAGGGAACAACAGGAAGATAGAGGGAACAGCAGGAGGACAGAGGGAACAGCAGGGGAGAGGGAACAACAGGAGTAGAGAGGGAACAACAGGAGGATAGAGGGAACAGCAGGAGTAGAGAGGGAACAACAGGAGGAGAGAGGGAACAGCAGGAGGAGAGAGGGAACAGTAGGAGGAGAGAGGGAACAACAGGAGGATAGAGGTGACAGCAGGAGTAGGAGGGAACAGCAGGAGTAGAGAGGGAACAGTAGTAGGAGAGAGGAAACAGCAGGAGGAGAGAGGGAACAGCAGGAGGAGATAGGGGACAACAGGAAGATAGAGGGAACAACAGGAGTAGAGGGAACAACAGGAGTAGAGCGGGAACAGCAGGAGTAGAGAGGGAACAACAGGAGTAGAGAGGGAACACAGGAGGATAGAGGGAACAGCAGGAGTAGAGAGGGAACAGCAGGAGTAGAGAGGGAACAACGTGAGTAGAGAGGGAACAACAGGAAGATAGAGGGAACAGCAGGAGTAGAGAGGGAACAGCAGGAGGATAGAGGGAACAGCAGGAGGAGAGAGGGAACAACCGGAGTAGAGAGGGGAAAATAGGAGGATAGAGGTAACAGCAGGAGGAGAGAGGGAACAGTAGGAGGAGAGAGGGAACAACAGGAGGATAGAGGTGACAGCAGGAGTAGAGAGGGAACAGCAGGAGTAGAGAGGGAACAGCAGTAGGAGAGAGGGAACAGCAGGAGGAGAGGGAACAACAGGAGGAGAGAGGGAACAACAGGAGTAGAGAGGGAACAACAGGGGTAGAGAGGGAACAACAGGAGTAGAGGGGGAAGAATATGAGGATAGAGAGAACAGCAGGAGTAGAGATGGAACAACAGGAGTAGAGAGGGAACAACAGGAGTAGAGAGGGAACAGCAGGAGTAGAGAGGGAACAACAGGAGTAGAGAGGGAACAGCAGGAAGATAGAGGAAACAGCAGGAGTAGAGAGGGAACAGCAGGAGGATAGAGGGAACAGCAGGAGGAGAGAGGGAACAACCGGAGTAGAGAGGGGAAAGTAGGAGGATAGAGGTAACAGCAGGAGGAGAGAGGGAACAGTAGGAGGAGATAGGGAACAACAGGAGGATAGAGGGAACAGCAGGAGTAGAGAGGGAACAGCAGGAGTAGAGAGGGAACAGCAGTAGGAGAAAGGGAACAGCAGGAGGAGAGAGGGAACAGCAGGAGGAGAGAGGGAACAACAGGAAGATAGCGGGAACAACAGGAGGATAGAGGGAACAGCAGGAGTAGAGAGGGAACAACAGGAGTAGAGAGGGAACAGCAGGAGTGGAGAAGGAACAACAGGAAGATAGAGGGAACAGCAGGAGTAGAAAGGGAACAACAGGAGTAGAGAGGGAAATGCAAGGAGTAGAGAGGGAACAACAGGAGTAGAGAGGGAACAACAGGAGGATATAGGGAACAGCAGGAGTAGAGATGGAACAACAGGAGTAGAGCGGGAACAGCAGGAGTAGAGAGGGAACAACATGAGTAGAGAGGGAAAAGCAGGAGTAGAGAGGGAACAACAGGAGGAGAGAGGGAACAACAGGAGTAGAGAGGGAACAACAGGGGTAGAGAGGGAACAACAGGAGTAGAGAGGGAAGAATAGGAGGATAGAGAGAACAGCAGGAGTAGAGATGGAACAACAGGAGAAGAGAGGGAACAACAGGAGTAGAGAGGGAACAGCAGGAGTAGAGAGGGAACAACAGGAGTAGAGAGGGAACAGCAGGAGGATAGAGGGAACAGCAGGAGGAGAGAGGGAAAAGCAGGAGGAGAGAGGGAACAGCAGGAGGAGAGAGGGAACAACATGATTAGAGAGGGAACAACAGGAGTAGAGAGGGAACAGCAGGAGGAAAGAGGGAACAGCAGGAGGCGAGCAGTAACAACAGGAGTAGAGCGAGAACAACAGGAGTAGAGAGGGAACAACAGGAGGACAGAGGGAACAACAGGATTAGAGAGGGAACAGCAGGAGGACAGAGGGAACAACAGGAGGAGAAAGGGAACAGGAGGAGGAGAGAGGGAACAACAGGAGTAGAGAGGGAACAACAGGAGTAGAGAGGGAACAGTAGGAGGAGAGGGGGAACAACAGGATTAGAGAGGGGACAGCAGGAGGAGAGAGGGAACAACAGGAGGAGAGAGGGAACAGTAGGAGGAGAGAGTGAACAACAGGAGTAGAGAGGGAAAAACAGGAGTAGAGAGGGAACAACAGGAGTAGAGAGGGAACAACAGGAGTAGAGAGGGAACAACAGGATTAGAGAGGGAACAGCAGGAGTAGAGAGGAAACAGCAGGAGGAGGAGAGGGAACAACAGGAGGATAGAGGGAACAACAGGAGTAGAGAGGAAACAAAAGGAGTAGAGGTGGAACAGCAGGAGAAGAGAGGGAACAACAGGAGTATAGAGGGAACAGCAGGAGTCGAGAGGGAACAGCAGGAGTAGAGAGGGAATAACAGGAAGATAGAGAGAACAGCAGCAGGAGAGAGGGGAGAGCAGGAGGAGAGAGGGAACAACAGGAGTAGAGAGGGAACAACAGGAGGATAGAGGGAACAGCAGGAGTAGGGAGGGAAAAACAGGAGTAGAGGGGGAACAGCAGGAGGAGAGAGGGAACAACAGGAGTTGAGAGGGAACAACAGGAAGATAGAGGGAACAGCAGGAGGACAGAGGGAACAGCAGGAGAGAGGGAACAACAGGAGTAGAGAGGGAACAACAGGAGGATAGAGGGAACAGCAGGAGTAGAGAGGGAACAACAGGAGGAGAGAGGGAACAGCAGGAGGAGAGAGGGAACAGTAGGAGGAGAGAGGGAACAACAGGAGGATAAAGGTGACAGCAGGAGTAGAGAGGGAACAGCAGGAGTAGAGAGGGAACAGTAGTAGGAGAGAGGGAACAGCAGGAGGATAGAGGGAACAGCAGGAGGAGAGAGGGAACAACAGGAAGATAGAGGGAACAGCAGGAGTAGAAAGGGAACAACAGGAGTAGAGAGGGAAATGCAAGGAGTAGAGAGGGAACAACATGAGTAGAGAGGGAACAGCAGGAGCAGAGAGGGAACAACAGGAGGAGAGAGGGAACAACAAGAGTAGAGAGGGAACAACAGGAGTAGAGAGGGAACAACAGGAGTAGAGAGGGAACAACAAGAGGATAGAGGGAACAGCAGGAGTAGAGATGGAACAACAGGAGTAGAGCGGGAACAGCAGGAGTAGAGAGGGAACAACATGAGTAGAGAGGGAACAGCAGGAGTAGAGAGGGAACAACAGGAGGAGAGAGGGAACAACAGGAGTAGAGAGGGAACAACAGGGGTAGAGAGGGAACAACAGGAGTAGAGAGGGAAGAATAGGAGGATAGAGAGAACAGCAGGAGTAGAGATGGAACAACAGGAGAAGAGAGGGAACAACAGGAGTAGAGAGGGAACAGCAGGAGTAGAGAGGGAACAACAGGAGTAGAGAGGGAACAGCAGGAGGATAGAGGGAACAGCAGGAGGAGAGAGGGAAAAGCAGGAGGAGAGAGGGAACAGCAGGAGGAGAGAGGGAACAACATGATTAGAGAGGGAACAACAGGAGTAGAGAGGGAACAGCAGGAGGAAAGAGGGAACAGCAGGAGGCGAGCGGTAACAACAGGAGTAGAGCGAGAACAACAGGAGTAGAGAGGGAACAACAGGAGGACAGAGGGAACAACAGGATTAGAGAGGGAACAGCAGGAGGAGAGAGGAAACAACAGGAGGAGAAAGGGAACAGGAGGAGGAGAGAGGGAACAACAGGAGTAGAGAGGGAACAACAGGAGTAGAGAGGGAACAGTAGGAGGAGAGGGGGAACAACAGGATTAGAGAGGGAACAGCAGGAGGAGAGAGGGAACAACAGGAGGAGAGAGGGAACAGTAGGAGGAGAGAGTGAACAACAGGAGTAGAGAGGGAAAAACAGGAGTAGAGAGGGAACAACAGGAGTAGAGAGGGAACAACAGGAGTAGAGAGGGAACAACAGGATTAGAGAGGGAACAGCAGGAGTAGAGAGGAAACAGCAGGAGGAGAGAGGGAACAACAGGAGGATAGAGGGAACAACAGGAGTAGAGAGGAAACAAAAGGAGTAGAGGTGGAACAGCAGGAGAAGAGAGGGAACAACAGGAGTATAGAGGGAACAGCAGGAGTCGAGAGGGAACAGCAGGAGTAGAGAGGGAATAACAGGAGGATAGAGGGAACAGCAGGAGTAGGGAGGGAAAAACAGGAGTAGAGGGGGAACAGCAGGAGGAGAGAGGGAACAACAGGAGTAGAGAGGGAACAACAGGAAGATAGAGGGAACAGCAGGAGGACAGAGGGAACAGCAGGGGAGAGGGAACAACAGGAGTAGAGAGGGAACAACAGGAGGATAGAGGGAACAGCAGGAGTAGAGAGGGAACAACAGGAGGAGAGAGGGAACAGCAGGAGGAGAGAGGGAACAGTAGGAGGAGAGAGGGAACAACAGGAGGATAGAGGTGACAGCAGGAGTAGGAGGGAACAGCAGGAGTAGAGAGGGAACAGTAGTAGGAGAGAGGGAACAGCAGGAGGAGAGAGGGAACAGCAGGAGGAGATAGGGGACAACAGGAAGATAGAGGGAACAACAGGAGTAGAGGGAACAACAGGAGTAGAGCGGGAACAGCAGGAGTAGAGAGGGAACAACAGGAGTAGAGAGGGAACACAGGAGGATAGAGGGAACAGCAGGAGTAGAGAGGGAACAGCAGGAGTAGAGAGGGAACAACGGGAGTAGAGAGGGAACAACAGGAAGATAGAGGGAACAGCAGGAGTAGAGAGGGAACAGCAGGAGGATAGAGGGAACAGCAGGAGGAGAGAGGGAACAACCGGAGTAGAGAGGGGAAAATAGGAGGATAGAGGTAACAGCAGGAGGAGAGAGGGAACAGTAGGAGGAGAGAGGGAACAACAGGAGGATAGAGGTGACAGCAGGAGTAGAGAGGGAACAGCAGGAGTAGAGAGGGAACAGCAGTAGGAGAGAGGGAACAGCAGGAGGAGAGGGAACAACAGGAGGAGAGAGGGAACAACAGGAGTAGAGAGGGAACAACAGGGGTAGAGAGGGAACAACAGGAGTAGAGGGGGAAGAATATGAGGATAGAGAGAACAGCAGGAGTAGAGATGGAACAACAGGAGTAGAGAGGGAACAACAGGAGTAGAGAGGGAACAGCAGGAGTAGAGAGGGAACAACAGGAGTAGAGAGGGAACAGCAGGAAGATAGAGGAAACAGCAGGAGTAGAGAGGGAACAGCAGGAGGATAGAGGGAACAGCAGGAGGAGAGAGGGAACAACCGGAGTAGAGAGGGGAAAGTAGGAGGATAGAGGTAACAGCAGGAGGAGAGAGGGAACAGTAGGAGGAGATAGGGAACAACAGGAGGATAGAGGGAACAGCAGGAGTAGAGAGGGAACAGCAGGAGTAGAGAGGGAACAGCAGTAGGAGAAAGGGAACAGCAGGAGGAGAGTGGGAACAGCAGGAGGAGAGAGGGAACAACAGGAGGATAGAGGGAACAGCAGGAGTAGAGAGGGAACAGCAGGAGTAGAGAGGGAACAACGGGAGTAGAGAGGGAACAACAGGAAGATAGAGGGAACAGCAGGAGTAGAGAGGGAACAGCAGGAGGATAGAGGGAACAGCAGGAGGAGAGAGGGAACAACCGGAGTAGAGAGGGGAAAATAGGAGGATAGAGGTAACAGCAGGAGGAGAGAGGGAACAGTAGGAGGAGAGAGGGAACAACAGGAGGATAGAGGTGACAGCAGGAGTAGAGAGGGAACAGCAGGAGTAGAGAGGGAACAGCAGTAGGAGAGAGGGAACAGCAGGAGGAGAGGGAACAACAGGAGGAGAGAGGGAACAACAGGAGTAGAGAGGAAACAACAGGGGTAGAGAGGGAACAACAGGAGTAGAGGGGGAAGAATATGAGGATAGAGAGAACAGCAGGAGTAGAGATGGAACAACAGGAGTAGAGAGGGAACAACAGGAGTAGAGAGGGAACAGCAGGAGTAGAGAGGGAACAACAGGAGTAGAGAGGGAACAGCAGGAAGATAGAGGAAACAGCAGGAGTAGAGAGGGAACAGCAGGAGGATAGAGGGAACAGCAGGAGGAGAGAGGGAACAACCGGAGTAGAGAGGGGAAAGTAGGAGGATAGAGGTAACAGCAGGAGGAGAGAGGGAACAGTAGGAGGAGATAGGGAACAACAGGAGGATAGAGGGAACAGCAGGAGTAGAGAGGGAACAGCAGGAGTAGAGAGGGAACAGCAGTAGGAGAAAGGGAACAGCAGGAGGAGAGAGGGAACAGCAGGAGGAGAGAGGGAACAACAGGAAGATAGCGGGAACAACAGGAGGATAGAGGGAACAGCAGGAGTAGAGAGGGAACAACAGGAGTAGAGAGGGAACAGCAGGAGTGGAGAAGGAACAACAGGAAGATAGAGGGAACAGCAGGAGTAGAAAGGGAACAACAGGAGTAGAGAGGGAAATGCAAGGAGTAGAGAGGGAACAACAGGAGTAGAGAGGGAACAACAGGAGTAGAGAGGGAACAAAAGGAGGATATAGGGAACAGCAGGAGTAGAGATGGAACAACAGGAGTAGAGCGGGAACAGCAGGAGTAGAGAGGGAACAACATGAGTAGAGAGGGAAAAGCAGGAGTAGAGAGGGAACAACAGGAGGAGAGAGGGAACAACAGGAGTAGAGAGGGAACAACAGGGGTAGAGAGGGAACAACAGGAGTAGAGAGGGAAGAATAGGAGGATAGAGAGAACAGCAGGAGTAGAGATGGAACAACAGGAGAAGAGAGGGAACAACAGGAGTAGAGAGGGAACAGCAGGAGTAGAGAGGGAACAACAGGAGTAGAGAGGGAACAGCAGGAGGATAGAGGGAACAGCAGGAGGAGAGAGGGAAAAGCAGGAGGAGAGAGGGAACAGCAGGAGGAGAGAGGGAACAACATGATTAGAGAGGGAACAACAGGAGTATAGAGGGAACAGCAGGAGGAAAGAGGGAACAGCAGGAGGCGAGCAGTAACAACAGGAGTAGAGCGAGAACAACAGGAGTAGAGAGGGAACAACAGGAGGACAGAGGGAACAACAGGATTAGAGAGGGAACAGCAGGAGGACAGAGGGAACAACAGGAGGAGAAAGGGAACAGGAGGAGGAGAGAGGGAACAACAGGAGTAGAGAGGGAACAACAGGAGTAGAGAGGGAACAGTAGGAGGAGAGGGGGAACAACAGGATTAGAGAGGGGACAGCAGGAGGAGAGAGGGAACAACAGGAGGAGAGAGGGAACAGTAGGAGGAGAGAGTGAACAACAGGAGTAGAGAGGGAAAAACAGGAGTAGAGAGGGAACAACAGGAGTAGAGAGGGAACAACAGGAGTAGAGAGGGAACAACAGGATTAGAGAGGGAACAGCAGGAGTAGAGAGGAAACAGCAGGAGGAGGAGAGGGAACAACAGGAGGATAGAGGGAACAACAGGAGTAGAGAGGAAACAAAAGGAGTAGAGGTGGAACAGCAGGAGAAGAGAGGGAACAACAGGAGTATAGAGGGAACAGCAGGAGTCGAGAGGGAACAGCAGGAGTAGAGAGGGAATAACAGGAAGATAGAGAGAACAGCAGCAGGAGAGAGGGAAGAGCAGGAGGAGAGAGGGAACAACAGGAGTAGAGAGGGAACAACAGGAGGATAGAGGGAACAGCAGGAGTAGGGAGGGAAAAACAGGAGTAGAGGGGGAACAGCAGGAGGAGAGAGGGAACAACAGGAGTTGAGAGGGAACAACAGGAAGATAGAGGGAACAGCAGGAGGACAGAGGGAACAGCAGGAGAGAGGGAACAACAGGAGTAGAGAGGGAACAACAGGAGGATAGAGGGAACAGCAGGAGTAGAGAGGGAACAACAGGAGGAGAGAGGGAACAGCAGGAGGAGAGAGGGAACAGTAGGAGGAGAGAGGGAACAACAGGAGGATAAAGGTGACAGCAGGAGTAGAGAGGGAACAGCAGGAGTAGAGAGGGAACAGTAGTAGGAGAGAGGGAACAGCAGGAGGAGAGAGGGAACAGCAGGAGGAGATAGGGGACAACAGGAAGATAGAGGGAACAACAGGAGTAGAGGGAACAACAGGAGTAGAGCGGGAACAGCAGGAGTAGAGAGGGAACAACATGAGTAGAGAGGGAACACAGGAGGATAGAGGGAACAGCAGGAGTAGAGAGGGAACAGCAGGAGTAGAGAGGGAACAACGGGAGTAGAGAGGGAACAACAGGAAGATAGAGGTGACAGCAGGAGTAGAGAGGGAACAGCAGGAGTAGAGAGGGAACAGCAGTAGGAGAGAGGGAACAGCAGGAGGAGAGGGAACAACAGGAGGAGAGAGGGAACAACAGGAGTAGAGAGGGAACAACAGGGGTAGAGAGGGAACAACAGGAGTAGAGGGGGAAGAATATGAGGATAGAGAGAACAGCAGGAGTAGAGATGGAACAACAGGAGTAGAGAGGGAACAACAGGAGTAGAGAGGGAACAGCAGGAGTAGAGAGGGAACAACAGGAGTAGAGAGGGAACAGCAGGAGGATAGAGGGAACAGCAGGAGTAGAGAGGGAACAGCAGGAGGATAGAGGGAACAGCAGGAGGAGAGAGGGAACAACAGGAAGATAGAGGGAACAGCAGGAGTAGAAAGGGAACAACAGGAGTAGAGAGGGAAATGCAAGGAGTAGAGAGGGAACAACATGAGTAGAGAGGGAACAGCAGGAGCAGAGAGGGAACAACAGGAGGAGAGAGGGAACAACAAGAGTAGAGAGGGAACAACATGAGTAGAGAGGGAACAACAGGAGTAGAGAGGGAACAACAGGAGGATAGAGGGAACAGCAGGAGTAGAGATGGAACAACAGGAGTAGAGCGGGAACAGCAGGAGTAGAGAGGGAACAACATGAGTAGAGAGGGAACAGCAGGAGTAGAGAGGGAACAACAGGAGGAGAGAGGGAACAACAGGAGTAGAGAGGGAACAACAGGGGTAGAGAGGGAACAACAGGAGTAGAGAGGGAAGAATAGGAGGATAGAGAGAACAGCAGGAGTAGAGATGGAACAACAGGAGAAGAGAGGGAACAACAGGAGTAGAGAGGGAACAGCAGGAGTAGAGAGGGAACAACAGGAGTAGAGAGGGAACAGCAGGAGGATAGAGGGAACAGCAGGAGGAGAGAGGGAAAAGCAGGAGGAGAGAGGGAACAGCAGGAGGAGAGAGGGAACAACATGATTAGAGAGGGAACAACAGGAGTAGAGAGGGAACAGCAGGAGGAAAGAGGGAACAGCAGGAGGCGAGCGGTAACAACAGGAGTAGAGCGAGAACAACAGGAGTAGAGAGGGAACAACAGGAGGACAGAGGGAACAACAGGATTAGAGAGGGAACAGCAGGAGGAGAGAGGAAACAACAGGAGGAGAAAGGGAACAGGAGGAGGAGAGAGGGAACAACAGGAGTAGAGAGGGAACAACAGGAGTAGAGAGGGAACAGTAGGAGGAGAGGGGGAACAACAGGATTAGAGAGGGAACAGCAGGAGGAGAGAGGGAACAACAGGAGGAGAGAGGGAACAGTAGGAGGAGAGAGTGAACAACAGGAGTAGAGAGGGAAAAACAGGAGTAGAGAGGGAAATGCAAGGAGTAGAGAGGGAACAACATGAGTAGAGAGGGAACAGCAGGAGCAGAGAGGGAACAACAGGAGGAGAGAGGGAACAACAAGAGTAGAGAGGGAACAACATGAGTAGAGAGGGAACAACAGGAGTAGAGAGGGAACAACAGGAGGATAGAGGGAACAGCAGGAGTAGAGATGGAACAACAGGAGTAGAGCGGGAACAGCAGGAGTAGAGAGGGAACAACATGAGTAGAGAGGGAACAGCAGGAGTAGAGAGGGAACAACAGGAGGAGAGAGGGAACAACAGGAGTAGAGAGGGAACAACAGGGGTAGAGAGGGAACAACAGGAGTAGAGAGGGAAGAATAGGAGGATAGAGAGAACAGCAGGAGTAGAGATGGAACAACAGGAGAAGAGAGGGAACAACAGGAGTAGAGAGGGAACAGCAGGAGTAGAGAGGGAACAACAGGAGTAGAGAGGGAACAGCAGGAGGATAGAGGGAACAGCAGGAGGAGAGAGGGAAAAGCAGGAGGAGAGAGGGAACAGCAGGAGGAGAGAGGGAACAACATGATTAGAGAGGGAACAACAGGAGTAGAGAGGGAACAGCAGGAGGAAAGAGGGAACAGCAGGAGGCGAGCGGTAACAACAGGAGTAGAGCGAGAACAACAGGAGTAGAGAGGGAACAACAGGAGGACAGAGGGAACAACAGGATTAGAGAGGGAACAGCAGGAGGAGAGAGGAAACAACAGGAGGAGAAAGGGAACAGGAGGAGGAGAGAGGGAACAACAGGAGTAGAGAGGGAACAACAGGAGTAGAGAGGGAACAGTAGGAGGAGAGGGGGAACAACAGGATTAGAGAGGGAACAGCAGGAGGAGAGAGGGAACAACAGGAGGAGAGAGGGAACAGTAGGAGGAGAGAGTGAACAACAGGAGTAGAGAGGGAAAAACAGGAGTAGAGAGGGAACAACAGGAGTAGAGAGGGAACAACAGGAGTAGAGAGGGAACAACAGGATTAGAGAGGGAACAGCAGGAGTAGAGAGGAAACAGCAGGAGGAGAGAGGGAACAACAGGAGGATAGAGGGAACAACAGGAGTAGAGAGGAAACAAAAGGAGTAGAGGTGGAACAGCAGGAGAAGAGAGGGAACAACAGGAGTATAGAGGGAACAGCAGGAGTCGAGAGGGAACAGCAGGAGTAGAGAGGGAATAACAGGAAGATAGAGAGAACAGCAGCAGGAGAGAGGGAAGAGCAGGAGGAGAGAGGGAACAACAGGAGTAGAGAGGGAACAACAGGAGGATAGAGGGAACAGCAGGAGTAGGGAGGGAAAAACAGGAGTAGAGGGGGAACAGCAGGAGGAGAGAGGGAACAACAGGAGTAGAGAGGGAACAACAGGAAGATAGAGGGAACAGCAGGAGGACAGAGGGAACAGCAGGAGAGAGGGAACAACAGGAGTAGAGAGGGAACAACAGGAGGATAGAGGGAACAGCAGGAGTAGAGAGGGAACAACAGGAGGAGAGAGGGAACAGCAGGAGGAGAGAGGGAACAGTAGGAGGAGAGAGGGAACAACAGGAGGATAGAGGTGACAGCAGGAGTAGGAGGGAACAGCAGGAGTAGAGAGGGAACAGTAGTAGGAGAGAGGGAACAGCAGGAGGAGAGAGGGAACAGCAGGAGGAGATAGGGGACAACAGGAAGATAGAGGGAACAACAGGAGTAGAGGGAACAACAGGAGTAGAGCGGGAACAGCAGGAGTAGAGAGGGAACAACAGGAGTAGAGAGGGAACACAGGAGGATAGAGGGAACAGCAGGAGTAGAGAGGGAACAGCAGGAGTAGAGAGGGAACAGCAGGAGTAGAGAGGGAACAACGGGAGTAGAGAGGGAACAACAGGAAGATAGAGGGAACAGCAGGAGTAGAGAGGGAACAGCAGGAGGATAGAGGGAACAGCAGGAGGAGAGAGGGAACAACCGGAGTAGAGAGGGGAAAATAGGAGGATAGAGGTAACAGCAGGAGGAGAGAGGGAACAGTAGGAGGAGAGAGGGAACAACAGGAGGATAGAGGTGACAGCAGGAGTAGAGAGGGAACAGCAGGAGTAGAGAGGGAACAGCAGTAGGAGAGAGGGAACAGCAGGAGGAGAGGGAACAACAGGAGGAGAGAGGGAACAACAGGAGTAGAGAGGGAACAACAGGGGTAGAGAGGGAACAACAGGAGTAGAGGGGGAAGAATATGAGGATAGAGAGAACAGCAGGAGTAGAGATGGAACAACAGGAGTAGAGAGGGAACAACAGGAGTAGAGAGGGAACAGCAGGAGTAGAGAGGGAACAACAGGAGTAGAGAGGGAACAGCAGGAGGATAGAGGGAACAGCAGGAGGAGAGAGGGAACAGCAGGAGGAAAGAGGGAACAGCAGGAGGCGAGCGGTAACAACAGGAGTAGAGCGAGAACAACAGGAGTAGAGAGGGAACAACAGGAGGACAGAGGGAACAACAGGATTAGAGAGAGAACAGTAGGAGGAGAGAGGAAACAACAGGAGGAGAGAGGGAACAGGAGGAGGAGAGAGGGAACAACAGGAGTAGAGAGGGAACAACAGGAGTAGAGAGGGAACAACAGGAAGATAGAGGGAACAGAGGGGAAGAAAGCAAATTACGGACTCCTCTTTGAATCTGCGTATTCCTCCAGGGCTTAGCTGTCCTGGATCTGCACAGCTCTGCGAGGGCCTGGGATCGGGAGAGACACTTAAGTGTTTTAGTACTATATCTCTTGACACAATGATGAAAATAATCATGGCCTCTAAACCTTCAAGCTGCATACTGGATCCTATTCCTACTAAACTGCTGAAGGAGCTGCTTCCTGTGCTTGGCCCTCCTATGTTGAACATAATAAACAGCTCTCTATCCACCGGATGTGTACCAAACTCACTAAAAGTGGCAGTGATAAAGCCTCTCTTGAAAAAGCCAAACCTTGACCCGGAAAATATAAAAAACTATCGGCCTATATCGAATCTTCCATTCCTCTCAAAAATTTTAGAAAAAGCTGTTGCGCAGCAACTCACTGCCTTTCTGAAGACAAACAATGTATACGAAATGCTTCAGTCTGGTTTTAGACCCCATCATAGCACTGAGACTGCACTTGTGAAGATGGTAAATGACCTTTTAATGGCGTCAGACCGAGGCTCTGCATCTGTCCTCGTGCTACTAGACCTTAGTGCTGCCTTTGACACCATCGATCACCACATTCTTTTGGAGAGACTGGAAACCCAAATTGGTCTACACGGACAAGTTCTGGCCTGGTTTAGATCCTACCTGTCGGAAAGATATCAGTTTGTCTCTGTGAATGGTCTGTCCTCCGACAAATCAACTGTACATTTCGGTGTTCCTCAAGGTTCCGTTTTAGGACCACTATTGTTTTCACTATATATTTTACCTCTTGGGGATGTTATTCGAAAACATAATGTTAACTTTCACTGCTATGCGGATGACACACAGCTGTACATTTCAATGAAGCATGGTGAAGCCCCAAAATTGCCCTCGCTAGAAGCCTGTGTTTCAGACATAAGGAAGTGGATGGCTGAAAACTTTTTACTTTTAAACTCGGACAAAACAGAGATGCTTGTTCTAGGTCCCAAGAAACAAAGAGATCTTCTGTTAAATCTGACAATTCATCTTGATGGTTGTAAAGTCGTCTCAAATAAAACTGTGAAGGACCTAGGCGTTACTCTTGACCCTGATCTCTCTTTTGACGAACATATCAAGACTGTTTCAAGGACAGCTTTTTTCCATCTACGTAACATTGCAAAAATCAGAAATTTTCTGTCCAAAAATGATGCAGAAAAATTAATCCATGCATTTGTTACTTCTAGGTTAGACTACTGCAATGCTCTATTTTCCGGCTACCCGGATAAAGCACTAAATAAACTTCAGTTAGTGCTAAATACGGCTGCTAGAATCCTGACTAGAACCAAGAAATTTGATCATATTACTCCAGTGCTAGCTTCCCTACACTGGCTTCCTGTTAAGGCAAGGGCTGATTTCAAGGTTTTACTGTTAACCTATAAAGCGTTACATGGGCTTGCTCCTACCTATCTTTCCGAGTTGGTCCTGCCGTACATACCAATACGTACGCTACGGTCACAAGACGCAGGCCTCCTAATTGTCCCTAGAATTTCTAAGCAAACAGCGGGAGGCAGGGCTTTCTCCTATAGATCTCCATTTTTATGGAACAGTCTGCCTACCCATGTGAGAGATGCAGACTCAGTCTCAACCTTTAAGTCTTTACTGAAGACTTATCTCTTCAGTAGGTCATATGATTGAGTGTAGTCTGGCCCAGGAGTGTGAAGGTGAACGGAAAGGCTGGAGCAACGAACAGCCCTTGCTGTCTCTGCCAGGCCGGTTCCCCTCTCCACTGGGGTTCTCTGCCTCTAACCCTGTTGCAGGGGCTGAGTCACTGGCTTGCTGGTGCTCTTTCATGCCGTCCCTGGGAGGGGTGCGTCACTTGAGTGGGTTGAGTTACTGACGTGATCTTCCTGTCTGGGTTGGCGCCCCCCCCTTGGTTTGTGCTGTGGTGGAGACCTCTGTGGGCTATACTCGGCCTTGTCTCAGGATTGTAAGTTGGTGGTTGGGGATATCCCTCTAGTGGTGCGGGGGCTGTGCTTTGGCGGAGTGGGTGGGGTTATATCCTTCCTGTTTGGCCCTGTCCGGGGGTTTCTTCGGATGGGGCCACAGTGTCTCCGGACCGCTCCTGTCTCAGCCTCCAGTATTTATGCTGCAGTAGTTTATGTGTCGGGGGGCTGGGGTTAGTTGGTTATACCTGGAGTACTTCTCCTGTCTTATCCAGTGTCCTGTGTGAATTTAAGTATGCTCTCTCTAATTCTCTCGTTCTCTCTTTCTCTCTGAGAACCTGAGCCCTAGGACCATACGTCAGGACTACCGGGCATGATGACACCTTGCTGTCCCCAGTCCGCCTGGCCTTGCTGCTATTCCAGTTTCAACTGTTCTGCCTGCGGCTACGAAACCCCTACCTGTCCCAGACCTGCTGTTTTCAACTCTTAATGATCGGCTATGAAAAGCCAACTGAGAGACCTGAGCCCTAGGACCATACGTCGGGACTACCGGCCGTGGTGACTCCTTGCTGTCCCCAGTCCGCCTGGCCTTGCTGCTATTCCAGTTTAAACTGTTCTGCCTGCGGTTATGGAACCCCTACCTGTCCCAGACCTGCTGTTTTCAAACTCTTAATGATCAGGCTATGAAAAGCCAACTGAGATTTATTCCTGATTATTATTTGACCATGCTTGTCACTTATGAAAATTTTTGAACATCTTGGCATGGTTCTGTTATAATCTCCACCCGGCACAGCCAGAAGAGGACTGGCCACCCCTCATAGCCTGGTTCCTCTCTAGGTTTCTTCCTAGGTTTTCGCCTTTCTAGGGAGTTTTTCCTAGCCACCGTGCTTCTACACCTGCATTACTAGCTGTTTGGGGTTTTAGGCTGGGTTTCTGTACAGCACTTCGAGATATTAGCTGATGTAAGAAGGGCTATATAAAATAAAATTGATTGATTGATTGATTGATTGAACAGCAGGAGTATAGAGGGAACAGCAGTAGGAGAGAGGGAACAGCAGGAGGAGAGGGAACAACAGGAGGAGAGAGGGAACAACAGGAGTAGAGAGGGAACAACAGGGGTAGAGAGGGAACAACAGGAGTAGAGGGGGAAGAATATGAGGATAGAGAGAACAGCAGGAGTAGAGATGGAACAACAGGAGTAGAGAGGGAACAACAGGAGTAGACAGGGAACAGCAGGAGTAGAGAGGGAACAACAGGAGTAGAGAGGGAACAGCAGGAGGATAGAGGGAACAGCAGGAGGAGAGAGGGAAAAGCAGGAGGAGAGAGGGAACAGCAGGAGGAGAGAAGAAACAACATGATTAGAGAGGGAACAACAGGAGTAGAGAGGGAACAGCAGGAGGAAAGAGGGAACAGCAGGAGGTGAGCGGTAACAACAGGAGTAGAGCGAGAACAACAGGAGTAGAGAGGGAACAGCAGGAGGAAAGAGGGAACAGCAGGAGGCGAGCGGTAACAACAGGAGTAGAGAGGGAACAACAGGAGGACAGAGGGAACAACAGGATTAGAGAGAGAACAGTAGGAGGAGAGAGGAAACAACAGGAGGAGAAAGGGAACAGGAGGAGGAGAGAGGGAACAACAGGAGTAGAGAGGGAACAACAGGAAGATAGAGGGAACAGCAGGAGTATAGAGGGAACAGCAGTAGGAGAGAGGGAACAGCAGGAGGAGAGGGAACAACAGGAGGAGAGAGGGAACAACAGGAGTAGAGAGGGAACAACAGGGGTAGAGAGGGAACAACAGGAGTAGAGGGGGAAGAATATGAGGATAGAGAGAACAGCAGGAGTAGAGATGGAACAACAGGAGTAGAGAGGGAACAACAGGAGTAGACAGGGAACAGCAGGAGTAGAGAGGGAACAACAGGAGTAGAGAGGGAACAGCAGGAGGATAGAGGGAACAGCAGGAGGAGAGAGGGAAAAGCAGGAGGAGAGAGGGAACAGCAGGAGGAGAGAAGAAACAACATGATTAGAGAGGGAACAACAGGAGTAGAGAGGGAACAGCAGGAGGAAAGAGGGAACAGCAGGAGGTGAGCGGTAACAACAGGAGTAGAGCGAGAACAACAGGAGTAGAGAGGGAACAGCAGGACGAAAGAGGCAACAGCAGGAGGCGAGCGGTAACAACAGGAGTAGAGAGGGAACAACAGGAGGACAGAGGGAACAACAGGATTAGAGAGAGAACAGTAGGAGGAGAGAGGAAACAACAGGAGGAGAAAGGGAACAGGAGGAGGAGAGAGGGAACAACAGGAGTAGAGAGGGAACAACAGGAAGATAGAGGGAACAGCAGGAGTATAGAGGGAACAGCAGTAGGAGAGAGGGAACAGCAGGAGGAGAGGGAACAACAGGAGGAGAGAGGGAACAACAGGAGTAGAGAGGGAACAACAGGGGTAGAGAGGGAACAACAGGAGTAGAGGGGGAAGAATATGAGGATAGAGAGAACAGCAGGAGTAGAGATGGAACAACAGGAGTAGAGAGGGAACAACAGGAGTAGACAGGGAACAGCAGGAGTAGAGAGGGAACAACAGGAGTAGAGAGGGAACAGCAGGAGGATAGAGGGAACAGCAGGAGGAGAGAGGGAAAAGCAGGAGGAGAGAGGGAACAGCAGGAGGAGAGAAGAAACAACATGATTAGAGAGGGAACAACAGGAGTAGAGAGGGAACAGCAGGAGGAAAGAGGGAACAGCAGGAGGTGAGCGGTAACAACAGGAGTAGAGCGAGAACAACAGGAGTAGAGAGGGAACAGCAGGAGGAAAGAGGGAACAGCAGGAGGCGAGCGGTAACAACAGGAGTAGAGAGGGAACAACAGGAGGACAGAGGGAACAACAGGATTAGAGAGAGAACAGTAGGAGGAGAGAGGAAACAACAGGAGGAGAAAGGGAACAGGAGGAGGAGAGAGGGAACAACAGGAGTAGAGAGGGAACAACAGGAGTAGACAGGGAACAGCAGGAAGATAGAGGGAACAGCAGGAGTAGAGAGGGAACAGCAGTAGGATAGAGGGAACAGCAGGAGGAGAGGGAACAACAGGAGGAGAGAGGGAACAACAGGAGTAGAGAGGGAACAACATGATTAGAGAGGGAACAACAGGAGTAGAGAGGGAACAGCAGGAGGAAAGAGGGAACAGCAGGAGGCGAGCGGTAACAACAGGAGTAGAGTGAGAACAACAGGAGTAGAGAGGGAACAGCAGGAGGAAAGAGGGAACAGCAGGAGGCGAGCGGTAACAACAGGAGTAGAGCGAGAACAACAGGAGTAGAGAGGGAACAACAGGAGGACAGAGGGAACAACAGGATTAGAGAGGGAACAGCAGGAGGAGAGAGGAAACAACAGGAGGAGAAAGGGAACAGGAGGAGGTGAGAGGGAACAACAGGAGTAGAGAGGGAACAACAGGAGTAGAGAGGGAACAGTAGGAGGAGAGGGGGAACAACAGGATTAGAGAGGGAACAGCAGGAGGAGAGAGGGAACAACAGGAGTAGAGAGGGAACAACGGGAGTAGAGAGGGAACAACAGGAAGATAGAGGGAACAGCAGGAGTAGAGAGGGAACAGCAGGAGGGTAGAGGGAACAGCAGGAGGAGAGAGGGAACAACCGGAGTAGAGAGGGGAAAATAGGAGGATAGAGGTAACAGCAGGAGGAGAGAGGGAACAGTAGGAGGAGAGAGGGAACAACAGGAGTAGAGAGGGAACAACAGGAAGATAGAGGGAACAGCAGGAGTATAGAGGGAACAGCAGTAGGAGAGAGGGAACAGCAGGAGGAGAGGGAACAACAGGAGGAGAGAGGGAACAACAGGAGTAGAGAGGGAACAACAGGGGTAGAGAGGGAACAACAGGAGTAGAGGGGGAAGAATATGAGGATAGAGAGAACAGCAGGAGTAGAGATGGAACAACAGGAGTAGAGAGGGAACAACAGGAGTAGACAGGGAACAGCAGGAGTAGAGAGGGAACAACAGGAGTAGAGAGGGAACAGCAGGAGGATAGAGGGAACAGCAGGAGGAGAGAGGGAAAAGCAGGAGGAGAGAGGGAACAGCAGGAGGAGAGAAGAAACAACATGATTAGAGAGGGAACAACAGGAGTAGAGAGGGAACAGCAGGAGGAAAGAGGGAACAGCAGGAGGTGAGCGGTAACAACAGGAGTAGAGCGAGAACAACAGGAGTAGAGAGGGAACAGCAGGACGAAAGAGGCAACAGCAGGAGGCGAGCGGTAACAACAGGAGTAGAGAGGGAACAACAGGAGGACAGAGGGAACAACAGGATTAGAGAGAGAACAGTAGGAGGAGAGAGGAAACAACAGGAGGAGAAAGGGAACAGGAGGAGGAGAGAGGGAACAACAGGAGTAGAGAGGGAACAACAGGAAGATAGAGGGAACAGCAGGAGTATAGAGGGAACAGCAGTAGGAGAGAGGGAACAGCAGGAGGAGAGGGAACAACAGGAGGAGAGAGGGAACAACAGGAGTAGAGAGGGAACAACAGGGGTAGAGAGGGAACAACAGGAGTAGAGGGGGAAGAATATGAGGATAGAGAGAACAGCAGGAGTAGAGATGGAACAACAGGAGTAGAGAGGGAACAACAGGAGTAGACAGGGAACAGCAGGAGTAGAGAGGGAACAACAGGAGTAGAGAGGGAACAGCAGGAGGATAGAGGGAACAGCAGGAGGAGAGAGGGAAAAGCAGGAGGAGAGAGGGAACAGCAGGAGGAGAGAAGAAACAACATGATTAGAGAGGGAACAACAGGAGTAGAGAGGGAACAGCAGGAGGAAAGAGGGAACAGCAGGAGGTGAGCGGTAACAACAGGAGTAGAGCGAGAACAACAGGAGTAGAGAGGGAACAGCAGGAGGAAAGAGGGAACAGCAGGAGGCGAGCGGTAACAACAGGAGTAGAGAGGGAACAACAGGAGGACAGAGGGAACAACAGGATTAGAGAGAGAACAGTAGGAGGAGAGAGGAAACAACAGGAGGAGAAAGGGAACAGGAGGAGGAGAGAGGGAACAACAGGAGTAGAGAGGGAACAACAGGAGTAGACAGGGAACAGCAGGAAGATAGAGGGAACAGCAGGAGTAGAGAGGGAACAGCAGTAGGATAGAGGGAACAGCAGGAGGAGAGGGAACAACAGGAGGAGAGAGGGAACAACAGGAGTAGAGAGGGAACAACATGATTAGAGAGGGAACAACAGGAGTAGAGAGGGAACAGCAGGAGGAAAGAGGGAACAGCAGGAGGCGAGCGGTAACAACAGGAGTAGAGCGAGAACAACAGGAGTAGAGAGGGAACAGCAGGAGGAAAGAGGGAACAGCAGGAGGCGAGCGGTAACAACAGGAGTAGAGCGAGAACAACAGGAGTAGAGAGGGAACAACAGGAGGACAGAGGGAACAACAGGATTAGAGAGGGAACAGCAGGAGGAGAGAGGAAACAACAGGAGGAGAAAGGGAACAGGAGGAGGTGAGAGGGAACAACAGGAGTAGAGAGGGAACAACAGGAGTAGAGAGGGAACAGTAGGAGGAGAGGGGGAACAACAGGATTAGAGAGGGAACAGCAGGAGGAGAGAGGGAACAACAGGAGTAGAGAGGGAACAACGGGAGTAGAGAGGGAACAACAGGAAGATAGAGGGAACAGCAGGAGTAGAGAGGGAACAGCAGGAGGGTAGAGGGAACAGCAGGAGGAGAGAGGGAACAACCGGAGTAGAGAGGGGAAAATAGGAGGATAGAGGTAACAGCAGGAGGAGAGAGGGAACAGTAGGAGGAGAGAGGGAACAACAGGATTAGAGAGGGAACAGCAGGAGGAGAGAGGAAACAACAGGAGGAGAAAGGGAACAGGAGGAGGAGAGAGGGAACAACAGGAGTAGAGAGGGAACAACAGGAGTAGAGAGGGAACAGTAGGAGGAGAGGGGGAACAACAGGATTAGAGAGGGAACAGCAGGAGGAGAGAGGGAACAACAGGAGGAGAGAGGGAACAGTAGGAGGAGAGAGTGAACAACAGGAGTAGAGAGGGAAAAACAGGAGTAGAGAGGGAACAACAGGAGTAGAGAGGGAACAACAAGAGTAGAGAGGGAACAGCAGGAGTAGAGAGGGAACAGCAGGAGGAGAGAGGGAACAGCAGGAGGAGAGAGGGAACAACAGGAGGATAGAGGGAACAACAGGAGTAGAGAGGAAACAAAAGGAGTAGAGGTGGAACAGCAGGAGAAGAGAGGGAACAACAGGAGTATAGAGGGAACAGCAGGAGTCGAGAGGGAACAGCAGGAGTAGAGAGGGAATAACAGGAAGATAGAGAGAACAGCAGCAGGAGAGAGGGAAGCGCAGGAGGAGAGAGGGAACAACAGGAGTAGAGAGGGAACAACAGGAGGATAGAGGGAACAGCAGGAGTAGGGAGGGAAAAACAGGAGTAGAGGGGGAACAGCAGGAGGAGAGAGGGAACAACAGGAGTAGAGAGGGAACAACAGGAAGATAGAGGGAACAGCAGGAGGACAGAGGGAACAGCAGGAGAGAGGGAACAACAGGAGTAGAGAGGGAACAACAGGAGGATAGAGGGAACAGCAGGAGTAGAGAGGGAACAACAGGAGGAGAGAGGGAACAGCAGGAGGAGAGAGGGAACAGTAGGAGGAGAGAGGGAACAACAGGAGGATAGAGGTGACAGCAGGAGTAGAGAGGGAACAGCAGGAGTAGAGAGGGAACAGCAGTAGGAGAGAGGGAACAGCAGGAGGAGAGAGGGAACAGCAGGAGGAGATAGGGGACAACAGGAAGATAGAGGGAACAACAGGAGTAGAGAGGGAACAGCAGGAGTAGAGAGGGAACAACGGGAGTAGAGAGGGAACAGCAGGAGGATAGAGGGAACAACAGGAGTAGAGAGGGAACACAGGAGGATAGAGGGAACAGCAGGAGTAGAGAGGGAACAGCAGGAGTAGAGAGGGAACAACGGGAGTAGAGAGGGAACAACAGGAAGATAGAGGGAACAGCAGGATAAGAGAGGGAACAGCAGGAGGATAGAGGGAACAGCAGGAGTAGAGAGGGAACAGCAGGAGTAGAGAGGGAACAACGGGAGTAGAAAGGGAACAACAGGAAGATAGAGGGAACAGCAGGAGTAGAGAGGGAACAGCAGGAGGATAGAGGGAACAGCAGGAGGAGAGAGGGAACAACCGGAGTAGAGAGGGGAAAATAGGAGGATAGAGGTAACAGCAGGAGGAGAGAGGGAACAGTAGGAGGAGAGAGAGAACAACAGGAGGATAGAGGTGACAGCAGGAGTAGAGAGGGAACAGCAGGAGTAGAGAGGGAACAGCAGTAGGAGAGAGGGAACAGCAGGAGGAGAGGGAACAACAGGAGGAGAAAGGGAACATGAGGAGGAGAGAGGGAACAACAGGAGTAGAGAGGGAACAGCAGGAGGAGAGAGGAAACAACAGGAGGAGAAAGGGAACAGGAGGAGGTGAGAGGGAACAACAGGAGTAGAGAGGGAACAACAGGAGTAGAGAGGGAACAGTAGGAGGAGAGGGGGAACAACAGGATTAGAGAGGGAACAGCAGGAGGAGAGAGGGAACAACAGGAGTAGAGAGGGAACAACGGGAGTAGAGAGGGAACAACAGGAAGATAGAGGGAACAGCAGGAGTAGAGAGGGAACAGCAGGAGGGTAGAGGGAACAGCAGGAGGAGAGAGGGAACAACCGGAGTAGAGAGGGGAAAATAGGAGGATAGAGGTAACAGCAGGAGGAGAGAGGGAACAGTAGGAGGAGAGAGGGAACAACAGGATTAGAGAGGGAACAGCAGGAGGAGAGAGGAAACAACAGGAGGAGAAAGGGAACAGGAGGAGGAGAGAGGGAACAACAGGAGTAGAGAGGGAACAACAGGAGTAGAGAGGGAACAGTAGGAGGAGAGGGGGAACAACAGGATTAGAGAGGGAACAGCAGGAGGAGAGAGGGAACAACAGGAGGAGAGAGGGAACAGTAGGAGGAGAGAGTGAACAACAGGAGTAGAGAGGGAAAAACAGGAGTAGAGAGGGAACAACAGGAGTAGAGAGGGAACAACAAGAGTAGAGAGGGAACAGCAGGAGTAGAGAGGGAACAGCAGGAGGAGAGAGGGAACAGCAGGAGGAGAGAGGGAACAACAGGAGGATAGAGGGAACAACAGGAGTAGAGAGGAAACAAAAGGAGTAGAGGTGGAACAGCAGGAGAAGAGAGGGAACAACAGGAGTATAGAGGGAACAGCAGGAGTCGAGAGGGAACAGCAGGAGTAGAGAGGGAATAACAGGAAGATAGAGAGAACAGCAGCAGGAGAGAGGGAAGCGCAGGAGGAGAGAGGGAACAACAGGAGTAGAGAGGGAACAACAGGAGGATAGAGGGAACAGCAGGAGTAGGGAGGGAAAAACAGGAGTAGAGGGGGAACAGCAGGAGGAGAGAGGGAACAACAGGAGTAGAGAGGGAACAACAGGAAGATAGAGGGAACAGCAGGAGGACAGAGGGAACAGCAGGAGAGAGGGAACAACAGGAGTAGAGAGGGAACAACAGGAGGATAGAGGGAACAGCAGGAGTAGAGAGGGAACAACAGGAGGAGAGAGGGAACAGCAGGAGGAGAGAGGGAACAGTAGGAGGAGAGAGGGAACAACAGGAGGATAGAGGTGACAGCAGGAGTAGAGAGGGAACAGCAGGAGTAGAGAGGGAACAGCAGTAGGAGAGAGGGAACAGCAGGAGGAGAGAGGGAACAGCAGGAGGAGATAGGGGACAACAGGAAGATAGAGGGAACAACAGGAGTAGAGAGGGAACAGCAGGAGTAGAGAGGGAACAACGGGAGTAGAGAGGGAACAGCAGGAGGATAGAGGGAACAACAGGAGTAGAGAGGGAACACAGGAGGATAGAGGGAACAGCAGGAGTAGAGAGGGAACAGCAGGAGTAGAGAGGGAACAACGGGAGTAGAGAGGGAACAACAGGAAGATAGAGGGAACAGCAGGATAAGAGAGGGAACAGCAGGAGGATAGAGGGAACAGCAGGAGTAGAGAGGGAACAGCAGGAGTAGAGAGGGAACAACGGGAGTAGAAAGGGAACAACAGGAAGATAGAGGGAACAGCAGGAGTAGAGAGGGAACAGCAGGAGGATAGAGGGAACAGCAGGAGGAGAGAGGGAACAACCGGAGTAGAGAGGGGAAAATAGGAGGATAGAGGTAACAGCAGGAGGAGAGAGGGAACAGTAGGAGGAGAGAGAGAACAACAGGAGGATAGAGGTGACAGCAGGAGTAGAGAGGGAACAGCAGGAGTAGAGAGGGAACAGCAGTAGGAGAGAGGGAACAGCAGGAGGAGAGGGAACAACAGGAGGAGAAAGGGAACATGAGGAGGAGAGAGGGAACAACAGGAGTAGAGAGGGAACAACAGGAGTAGAGAGGGAACAACAGGAAGATAGAGGGAACAGCAGGAGTAGAGAGGGAACAGCAGTATGAGAGAGGGAACAGCAGGAGGAGAGGGAACAACAGGAGGAGAGAGGGAACAACAGGAGTAGAGAGGGAACAACAGGGGTAGAGAGGGAACAACAGGAGTAGAGGGGGAAGAATATGAGGATAGAGAGAACAGCAGGAGTAGAGATGGAACAACAGGAGTAGAGAGGGAACAACAGGAGTAGAGAGGGAACAGCAGGAGTAGAGAGGGAACAACAGGAGTAGAGAGGGAACAGCAGGAGGATAGAGGGAACAGCAGGAGGAGAGAGGGAAAAGCAGGAGGAGAGAGGGAACAGCAGGAGGAGAGAGGGAACAACATGATTAGAGAGGGAACAACAGGAGTAGAGAGGGAACAGCAGGAGGAAAGAGGGAACAGCAGGAGGCGAGCGGTAACAACAGGAGTAGAGCGAGAACAACAGGAGTAGAGAGGGAACAGCAGGAGGATAGAGGGAACAGCAGGAGGAGAGAGGGAAAAGCAGGAGGAGAGAGGGAACAGCAGGAGTAGAGAGGGAACAGCAGTAGGAGAGAGGGAACAGCAGGAGGAGAGGGAACAACAGGAGGAGAGAGGGAACAACAGGAGTAGAGAGGGAACACCAGGGGTAGAGAGGGAACAACAGGAGTAGAGGGGGAAGAATATGAGGATAGAGAGAAAAGCAGGAGTAGAGATGGAACAACATGAGTAGAGAGGGAACAACAGGAGTAGAGAGGGAACAGCAGGAGTAGAGAGGGAACAACAGGAGTAGAGAGGGAACAGCAGGAGGATAGAGGGAACAGCAGGAGGAGAGAGGAAAAAGCAGGAGGAGAGAGGGAACAGCAGGAGGAGAGAGGGAACAACATGATTAGAGGGAACAACAGGAGTAGAGAGGGAATAGCAGGAGGAAAGAGGGAACAGCAGGAGGCGAGCGGTAACAACAGGAGTAGAGCGAGAACAACAGGAGTAGAGAGGGAATAGCAGGAGGATAGAGGGAACAGCAGGAGGATAGAGGGAAAAGCAGGAGGAGAGAGGGAACAGCAGGAGGAGAGAGGGAACAACATGATTAGAGAGGGAACAACAGGAGTAGAGAGGGAACAGCAGGAGGAAAGAGGGAACAGCAGGAGGCGAGCGGTAACAACAGGAGTAGAGCGAGAACAACAGGAGTAGAGAGGGAACAACAGGAGGACAGAGGGAACAACAGGATTAGAGAGGGAACAGCAGGAGGAGAGAGGAAACAACAGGAGGAGAAATGGAACAGGAGGAGGAGAGAGGGAACAACAGGAGTAGAGAGGGAACAACAGGAGTAGAGAGGGAACAGTAGGAGGAGAGGGGGAACAACAGGATTAGAGAGGGAACAGCAGGAGGAGAGAGGGAACAACAGGAGGAGAGAGGGAACAGTAGGAGGAGAGAGTGAACAACAGGAGTAGAGAGGGAACAACAGGAGTAGAGAGGGAACAACAGGAGTAGAGAGGGAACAACAGGAGTAGAGAGGGAACAACAGGATTAGAGAGGGAACAGCAGGAGTAGAGAGGGAACAGCAGGAGGAGAGAGGGAACAACAGGAGGATAGAGGGAACAACAGGAGTAGAGAGGAAACAAAAGGAGTAGAGGTGGAACATCAGGAGAAGAGAGGGAACAACAGGAGTATAGAGGGAACAGCAGGAGTCGAGAGGGAACAGCAGGAGTAGAGAGGGAATAACAGGAAGATAGAGAGAACAGCAGCAGGAGAGAGGGAAGAGCAGGAGGAGAGAGGGAACAACAGGAGTAGAGAGGGAACAACAGGAGGATAGAGGGAACAGCAGGAGTAGGGAGGGAAAAACAGGAGTAGAGGGGGAACAGCAGGAGGAGAGAGGGAACAACAGGAGTAGAGAGGGAACAACAGGAAGATAGAGGGAACAGCAGGAGGACAGAGGGAACAGCAGGAGAGAGGGAACAACAGGAGTAGAGAGGGAACAACAGGAGGATAGAGGGAACAGCAGGAGTAGAGAGGGAACAACAGGAGGAGAGAGGGAACAGCAGGAGGAGAGAGGGAACAGTAGGAGGAGAGAGGGAACAACAGGAGGATAGAGGTGACAGCAGGAGTAGAGAGGGAACAGCAGGAGTAGAGAGGGAACAGCAGTAGGAGAGAGGGAACAGCAGGAGGAGAGAGGGAACAGCAGGAGGAGATAGGGGACAACAGGAAGATAGAGGGAACAACAGGAGTAGAGAGGGAACAACAGGAGTAGAGAGGGAACAGCAGGAGTAGAGAGGGAACAGCAGGAGTAGAGAGGGAACAACGGGAGTAGAGAGGGAACAACAGGAAGATAGAGGGAACAGCAGGAGTAGAGAGGGAACAGAAGGAGGATAGAGGGAACAGCAGGAGGAGAGAGGGAACAACCGGAGTAGAGAGGGGAAAATAGGAGGATAGAGGTAACAGCAGGAGGAGAGAGGGAACAGTAGGAGGAGAGAGGGAACAACAGGAGGATAGAGGTGACAGCAGGAGTAGAGAGGGAACAGCAGGAGTAGAGAGGGAACAGCAGTAGGAGAGAGGGAACAGCAGGAGGAGAGGGAACAGCAGGAGGAGAGAGGGAACAACAGGAAGATAGCGGGAACAACAGGAGTATAGAGGGAACAGCAGGAGTAGAGAGGGAACAACAGGAGTAGAGAGGGAACAGCAGGAGTAGAGAGGGAACAACAGGAAGATAGAGGGAACAGCAGGAGTAGAAAGGGAACAACAGGAGTAGAGAGGGAACAGCAGGAGTAGAGAGGGAACAACATGAGTAGAGAGGGAACAGCAGGAGCAGAGAGGGAACAACAGGAGGAGAGAGGGAACAACAGAAATAGAGAGGGAACAACAGGAGTAGAGAGGGAACAACAGGGGTAGAGAGGGAACAACAGGAGTAGAGAGGGAAGAACAGGAGGATAGAGAGAACAGCAGGAGTAGAGATGGAACAACAGGAGTAGAGAGGGAACAACAGGAGTAGAGAGGGAACAACAGGAGTAGAGAGTGAACAGCAGGAGTAGAGAGGGAACAACAGGAAGATAGAGAGAACAGCAGGAGGAGAGAGGGAACAACTGGAGTAGAGAGGGAACAAAAGGAGAAGAGAGGGAACAGCAGGAGGAGAGAGGGGACAGCAGGAGTAGAGAGGGAACAGCAGGAGTAGAGAGGGAACAACGGGAGTAGAGAGGGAACTGTCATGAGCCTCTCACTCCACCGGGTTGCCACCTTAATTTTCTTCCACTCTGCTCACCACTCTCTCTACTCAGCCTAACTAGCTCCACCTGTCCCTGCTCTGCTCTGCTCTAATTACTCTGCCAGCTGCGCTGCATTACCCACTACCTCTCCCAGTATTTAAGGCCCTGTCTTTCAGCTCTCCGGTGTCAGATCGTCTGCAAAGCTCACACCCGGAACCTGTTTGCTCGCGCTTCTGGCTCACCCTGGTTTTGTGACCCCGGACCTGCCTGATTTTTGGATACTCTTCTGCCCCAGGAGATCCAGACCTGCTTCTGCCATAACGACTCCTGACTACTCTTCAATCCCGGTAACTCTGACCAGCCTTCTGCCTTGCTACTACGTATTTTGGATTTCCCTTGAACTGTACTGCTGCCTTGTTTCATTCCGCCCTGTTGTGTCTGTGTCTCCCCCCCCCAGGACTTCTGGACCACCCACCACCGGCTTCATAGGACGCATCGCTGCCACTGGGGGGGGCACAGACCCAGCACATTGGACGGGATCCCTGTTACCCCTGGAGCCTTCATTCACTCCCTACTTCCCTTTTCCCTTAAGTTTAATAAACTTTCTGGTGTGACGCAATTGTGGTCCTCTGGTCGTCTGTCTGAACCGTGACAGTACGATCTGACCATTATGGACTCAGCGCACACTTTCCCCGACATGGAAACCGATGAGCATGAGCAGCAGTTCCAGCAGCAGCAACAACAACTCGCCATGATCATTCAACTCCTCACCAACCTTACCCCAGCCAGTCTGCCCACCAGCCCTGCCCCCGAGTTACCTGCCCCGGTCATTGCAGCCGCTGCTCCGGAACCCAAGATTGGAAACCCCGAGCGGTTCAACGGCGATTCAACCCAGGTCCGGCCATTCCTGACTAGCTGCCGACTTCAGTTCTCCTTGCAGCCAAGGACCTTCGCCACGGAGGGGGCTAAAGTTGGGTATGCCATCACTCACCTGACGGGCCGAGCTCGACTCTGGGGAACAGCAGAGTTCGAACGTCAAACCCCCGCATGTGCAACCTTCGACCTGTTTGCTGAGGAGATGCTGAAGGTGTTTGACCTGGATTCACCAACCGCAGAGGCGTCTCGTGAACTGTTCAGTATTCGACAAGGCAGACGTACAGTCGCAGACCATTCCATCGACTTCCGAACCCTGGCTAGACGAAGTTCTTGGAACACACCATCGTTGGTGGACGCGTTCTTCCATAGTTTGGCTGACTATATCAAGGACGAGTTGGTCTCCCATGAACTGCCTTCCACTCTTGATGAAGCCATCGCACTGACTGTCAGGATCGACAGAAGGATACAGACCCGTCGTCGTGAGAGGGGGCGCCAAGGTCCACCTACTACCGGCATTCGGAGAGATCCGACTGGGCTCCTGTCATCTACTGCCACTCACCCAGGTCAGCTTGATCAGTCTGAGCCTATGGAGATTGGGCGAGCCTCTCTCACTCCTGCAGAGCGCCAGCGCCGCTTCACCTCAAACCTCTGCCTCTATTGTGGAGGTGATGGACATCGTGTGGTAACCTGCCCTTTAAAGGGCCGAAGCTCACCGGGCATAGGGGGAGTCCGGTTGAGTTCAATGACCATCCAGTCCTCCGACCGCAAACCCCTGCTGCAAGTTCACCTCCGCCTCTCTGACTCAACTCACACCCTGGCTGCTCTGGTGGATTCTGGCGCCGAAGCCAACATAATGGACATCAAGCTGGCACGCCAACTGGGACTGGAGAACCTCCGTTTGACACCTCCTATTCCTGCCCGGGCACTGGACGGACACCTACTCGGATCGGTCACTCATGTCACGGCCCCGGTCTCGATGGGTCTGTCCGGAAACCATCAAGAAACTATCCAGTTTCACCTGCTCCCCTCTCCAGGCCAACCCCTCATCCTGGGTTACCCATGGCTCCGCCGGCACAACCCTCAGCTCGACTGGGTGACCGGGGTGATCAGGGAGTGGGGAGAGGACTGCCACCGAACCTGCCTGCTTGCTGCCGCACTACCCCCTCGGCCAGTACCTACTAACTCCGCTCCTGACCTCTCCAATGTCCCAGAATGCTACCATGGTCTCAGAGAGGTGTTTAACAAAGCAAGAGCCACATCTCTGCCCCCTCACCGACCGTACGACTGTGCCATCGACCTCCTCCCTGGAACAGCCCCTCCAAAGGGTCGTCTTTATTCGTTGTCTGCTCCTGAAAGAAAGTCCATGGAGGACTACATCAATGGCTCTCTGTCCGCAGGATTAATCCGTTCATCTTCATCTCCTGCTGGTGCTGGCTTCTTCTTTGTGGGGAAGAAGGACGGATCTCTTCGCCCCTGCATCGACTACAGGGGACTCAACGACATCACAGTGAAGAACCGTTACCCTCTGCCTCTGCTCACCTCTGCTTTTGAGTTGCTCCAGGGAGCCACTGTTTTTACCAAGTTGGATCTCAGAAACGCTTACCACCTAGTGCGGATCCGGGAGGGAGATGAATGGAAAACCGCATTCAATACACCAACAGGCCACTACGAGTATCTGGTTATGCCTTTTGGCCTCACCAATGCTCCTGCTGTGTTCCAGGCTCTAGTGAATGATGTACTGCGGGACATGTTAAACAAGTTTGTCTTCGTTTACCTGGATGACATCTTAATCTACTCCAGAAACCTGTCTGAACACACCCGCCATGTCCAGCAAGTCCTTCATCGTCTTCTGGAGAATTCCCTCTACGCCAAGGCAGAGAAATGTGAGTTTCACGTCAAGACAGTGGCCTTCCTGGGGTACATAGTGGCAGAGGGAAGTATCCAAATGGATCCTGCCAAAGTATCAGCAGTCACTTCATGGCCAGTTCCGGAGAACAGAAAGAAGCTGCAACAGTTTCTGGGGTTTGCTAACTTCTATAGAAAGTTTATCCGGAACTACAGTACCGTTGCTGCCCCTCTCACTGCTCTAACCAGCACCAAGCAACCCTTCACCTGGACCCCAGCAGCCGACAAAGCCTTCAGTACCCTCAAGGTGAGGTTCACCTCCGCTCCCATCCTCCAGATGCCTGATGTGGACCGGCAATTCATTGTGGAGGTGGACGCCTCGGATGTGGGAGTTGGTGCTGTGATTTCTCAGTGGGCTGCGGAGGATAGGAAGCTCCATCCCTGTGCCTTTTTCTCACGTCGGTTGTCCCCCTCTGAGTGCAATTACGACATAGGGAACCGTGAGCTGCTGGCTGTGAAGCTTGCCTTGGAGGAGTGGCGTCACTGGCTGGAGGGGTCCACCATTCCATTTCTCGTTTGGACCGATCATAAGAACTTGGAGTACATCCGCACGGCCAAACGGTTGAACTCCAGGCAGTCCCGCTGGGCCCTGTTCTTCACCAGGTTTAATTTCACTCTGTCATACCGGCCTGGATCACGCAACACCAAGCCAGACGCCCTCTCCCGTCAATTCCAGAAGGATGACACCCCCTCCAAGGACCCTGTGTCGATTCTGCCAAGTCCCTGCATCGTTGCAGCTCTGACCTGGGCTGTTGAGGAACAGGTGCTGGAGGCTCTCCGTAACCAGCCAGGTCCCAGCACTTGCCCAGCTGACCGCCTTTTTGTCCCCGAAGACCTGAGGTCCCAGGTCGTTCAGTGGGGACATGACTCCCGCCTAGCTTGTCACCCTGGCTCCACCCGCACTTACAACCTGCTCGCCCAGAGGTTCTGGTGGCCCTCTCTGAGAAAGGATGTACGGGAATTCGTCCAAGCCTGCCCCATCTGCAACCAACACAAGTCGTCCTGCCAGCCCCCAGCCGGATTGCTGCAGCCCCTGCCTGTGCCCAGACGTCCCTGGTCTCACATCGCCCTTGACTTTGTCACGGGGCTGCCCCCTTCAAGTGGCATGACCGTCATTCTCACCATAGTTGACCGTTTCAGCAAGATGGCACACTTCATTCCCCTCCCCAAGCTCCCAACCGCCAAGGAGACCGCCCAGGTGGTCCTGGAACACGTCTTCCGGATCCACGGACTGCCAAAGGATGTAGTTTCTGACCGTGGTCCACAATTCTCCTCCGCTTTTTGGAAGGAGTTCTGTCACCTGCTGGGAGCCACAGTCAGTCTGACTTCCGGATTCCATCCCCAATCCAATGGGCAGTCAGAGCGGGCTAATCAGGAGCTCGAGAAGGCACTGCGATGCATGACTTCACGCAACCCCCACTCCTGGTCGCAGCAATTGACATGGGTGGAGTACGCACACAATTCTCTGACCTGCTCTGCCATCGGTATGTCCCCTTTCCAATGTGTTTATGGATACCAGCCTCCTCTATTTGCCAGCCAGGAAGAGGAGGTTACTTGCCCATCTGCACTTGCTTTTGCCCGTCGATGTCGCCGCACCTGGTCACAAGCCCGAGCCACACTCCTCAGATCCGTTGCCAGCTACACTACCGGGGCCAACCGTCGGAGAATTCCTGCTCCCACCTACCATGTTGGTCAAAGGGTGTGGTTGTCATCGAAGAACCTGCCACTCAGGGTGGAGTCGCAGAAGCTGGCACCTCGGTTCATTGGCCCATTCCCTATCATAAGAGTGATTAGCCCAACTGCTGTCCGGCTCCAACTGCCTAATTCCCTGAGGGTGCACCCCACTTTCCATGTGTCTAAGATTAAGCCCATCCATGAGAGTCCGCTGGTCCCTGCTGCGCCTTGTCCTCCTCCTCCACGGCTCGTCGATGGTGGTCTGGTTTACACCGTCCGCCGCCTGCTTCGGTCCAGACGGAGGGGTAGGGGTCTCCAGTACCTCATTGACTGGGAGGGCTATGGACCTGAGGAAAGGACCTGGGTGCCAGCTAGTCGGATTGTGGATAGGACTCTCATCACCGCTTTCCACCAACGGCATCCTGATCAACCTGCAATCCGTAGGGGCCGCCCCAGAGGGGTCCCTAACCGTCCTGCCCGCTCGGCTTCCTGTCCTGTGCCTGATCCTGTCTCGGGACCTGTCCCATCTCCCGACCACGGCCCTCCGGCTTCCTCCGAGGATGAGGACGTTCACTCGGACCGTTCGGAGGAGTTCTAGCCCTCCTCCGGCTCCCCTCCTCCCGCCCGGCGTGGTGTTGCTCTTGGGACTTCTGGGGCCGTCCCTTGGGGGGGGGGTTCTGTCATGAGCCTCTCACTCCACCGGGTTGCCACCTTAATTTTCTTCCACTCTGCTCACCACTCTCTCTACTCAGCCTAACTAGCTCCACCTGTCCCTGCTCTGCTCTGCTCTAATTACTCTGCCAGCTGCGCTGCATTACCCACTACCTCTCCCAGTATTTAAGGCCCTGTCTTTCAGCTCTCCGGTGTCAGATCGTCTGCAAAGCTCACACCCGGAACCTGTTTGCTCGCGCTTCTGGCTCACCCTGGTTTTGTGACCCCGGACCTGCCTGATTTTTGGATACTCTTCTGCCCCAGGAGATCCAGACCTGCTTCTGCCATAACGACTCCTGACTACTCTTCAATCCCGGTAACTCTGACCAGCCTTCTGCCTTGCTACTACGTATTTTGGATTTCCCTTGAACTGTACTGCTGCCTTGTTTCATTCCGCCCTGTTGTGTCTGTGTCTCCCCCCCCCAGGACTTCTGGACCACCCACCACCGGCTTCATAGGACGCATCGCTGCCACTGGGGGGGGCACAGACCCAGCACATTGGACGGGATCCCTGTTACCCCTGGAGCCTTCATTCACTCCCTACTTCCCTTTTCCCTTAAGTTTAATAAACTTTCTGGTGTGACGCAATTGTGGTCCTCTGGTCGTCTGTCTGAACCGTGACAGGAACAACAGGAAGATAGAGGGAACAGCAGGAGTAGAGAGGGAACAGAAGGAGGATAGAGGGAACAGCAGGAGGAGAGAGGGAACAACCGGAGTAGAGAGGGGAAAATAGGAGGATAGAGGTAACAGCAGGAGGAGAGAGGGAACAGTAGGAGGAGAGAGGGAACAACAGGAGGATAGAGGTGACAGCAGGAGTAGAGAGGGAACAGCAGGAGTAGAGAGGGAACAGCAGTAGGAGAGAGGGAACAGCAGGAGGAGAGGGAACAGCAGGAGGAGAGAGGGAACAACAGGAAGATAGCGGGAACAACAGGAGTATAGAGGGAACAGCAGGAGTAGAGAGGGAACAACAGGAGTAGAGAGGGAACAGCAGGAGTAGAGAGGGAACAACAGGAAGATAGAGGGAACAGCAGGAGTAGAAAGGGAACAACAGGAGTAGAGAGGGAACAGCAGGAGTAGAGAGGGAACAACATGAGTAGAGAGGGAACAGCAGGAGCAGAGAGGGAACAACAGGAGGAGAGAGGGAACAACAGAAATAGAGAGGGAACAACAGGAGTAGAGAGGGAACAACAGGGGTAGAGAGGGAACAACAGGAGTAGAGAGGGAAGAACAGGAGGATAGAGAGAACAGCAGGAGTAGAGATGGAACAACAGGAGTAGAGAGGGAACAACAGGAGTAGAGAGGGAACAACAGGAGTAGAGAGTGAACAGCAGGAGTAGAGAGGGAACAACAGGAAGATAGAGAGAACAGCAGGAGGAGAGAGGGAACAACTGGAGTAGAGAGGGAACAAAAGGAGAAGAGAGGGAACAGCAGGAGGAGAGAGGGGACAGCAGGAGTAGAGAGGGAACAGCAGGAGTAGAGAAGGAACAACGGGAGTAGAGAGGGAACAACAGGAAGATAGAGGGAACAGCAGGAGTAGAGAGGGAACAGCAGGAGGATAGAGGGAATAGTAGTAGGAGAGAGGGAACAGCAGGAGGAGAGAGGGAACAGCAGGAGGAGAGAGGGAACAACAGGAAGATAGCGGGAACAACAGGAGGATAGAGGGAACAGCAGGAGTAGAGAGGGAACAACAGGAGTAGAGAGGGAACAGCAGGAGTAGAGAGGGAACAACAGGAAGATAGAGGGAACAACAGGAGTAGATAGGTAACAGCAGAAGTAGAGAGGGAACAACATGAGTAGAGAGGGAACAGCAGGAGCAGAGAAGAAACAACAGGAGGAGAGAGGGAACAACAGGAGTAGAGAGGGAACAACAGGAGTAGAGAGGGAATAACAGGAGTAGAGAGGGAATAACAGGGGTAGAGAGGGAACAACAGGAGTAGAGAGGGAAGAACAGGAGGATAGAGAGAACAGCAGGAGTAGAGATGGAACAACAGGAGTAGAGAGGGAACAACAGGAGTAGAGAGGGAACAGCAGGAGTAGAGAGGGAACAACAGGAAGATAGAGAGAACAGCAGGAGGAGAGAGGGAACAACAGGAGTAGAGAGGGAACAACAGGAGGATAGAGGGAACAGCAGGAGTAGAGAGGGAACAACAGGAGTAGAGAGGGAACAGCAGGAGGAGAGAGGGAACAACAGGAGTAGAGAGGGAACAACAGGAAGATAGAGGGAACATCAGGAGGACAGAGGGAACAGCAGGAGTAGAGAGGGAACAACAGGAGTAGAGAGGGAACAACAGGAGGATAGAGGGAACAGCAGGAGTAGAGAGGGAACAGCAGGAGGATAGAGGGAACAACAGGAGGAGAGAAGGAACAACCGGAGTAGAGAGGGGAAAAAAGGAGGATAGAGGTAACAGCAGGAGGAGAGAGGGAACAGTATGAGGAGAGGGGGAACAACAGGAGGATAGAGGGAACAGCAGGAGTAGATTGGGAACAGCAGGAGTAGAGAGGGAACAGCAGTAGGAGAGAGGGAACAGCAGGAGGAGAGAGGGAACAGCAGGAGGAGAGAGGGAACAACAGGAAGATAGCGGGAACAACAGGAGGATAGAGGGAACAGCAGGAGTAGAGAGGGAACAACAGGAGTAGAGAGGGAACAGCAGGAGTAGAGAGGGAACAACAGGAAGATAGAGGGAACAGCAGGAGTAGAAAGGGAACAACAGGAGTAGAGAGGGAACAGCAGGAGTAGAGAGGGAACAACATGAGTAGAGAGGGAACAGCAGGAGCAGAGAGGGAACAACAGGAGGAGAGAGGGAACAACAGGAGTAGAGAGGGAACAACAGGAGTAGAGAGGGAACAACAGGAGGATAGAGGGAACAGCAGGAGTAGAGATGGAACAGCAGGAGGAGAGAGGGAACAGCAGGCGGAGAGAGGGAACAGCGGAGGAGAGAGGGAACAACAGGAGTAGAGAGGGAACAACAGGAAGAGAGAGGGAACAACAGGAGTAGAGAGGGAACAACAGGGGTAGAGAGGGAACAACAGGAGTAGAGAGGGAAGAACAGGAGGATATAGAGAACAGCAGGAGTAGAGTTGGAACAACGGGAGTAGAGAGGGAACAGCAGGAGTAGAGAGGGAACAACAGGAGTAGAGAGGGAAGAACAGGAGGATATAGAGAACAGCAGGAGTAGAGTTGGAACAACGGGAGTAGAGAGGGAACAGCAGGAGTAGAGAGGGAACAGCAGGAGGATAGAGGGAACAGCAGGAGGAGAGAGGGAACAGCAGGCGGAGAGAGGGAACAGCGGAGGAGAGAGGGAACAACAGGATTAGAGAGGGAACAACAGGAGTAGAGAGGGAACAGCAGGAGGATAGAGGGAACAGCAGGAGGAGAGCGGTAACAACAGGAGTAGAGCGAGAAAAACAGGAGTAGAGAGGGAACAACAGGAGGATATAGGGAACAACAGGAGGAGAGAGGGTACAGCAGGAGAAGAGAGGGAACAACAGGAGTAGAGAGGGAACAACAGGAGGATAGAGGGAACAACAGGAGTAGAGAGGGAACAGCAGGAGGATAGAGGGAACAGCAGGAGGAAAGAGGGAACAACAGGAGTAGAGCAGGAACAACAGGAGTAGAGAGGAAACAACAAGAGGATAGAGGGAACAACAGGAGGAGAGAGGGAACAGCAGGAGGAGAGAGGGAACAGCAGGAGGAGAGAGGGAACAACAGGAGTAGAAAGGAGAAAAAGAGAGGAGGGGAGGCATAGTTCCTTATCCACAATCACTAGAGTAGGATGAAGTTGATCTACCTAACAAATAGAGTAGGATGAAATTGCACTAAACACAGATTTGTGATCTGCCATATGGTAGAGTTAGGATTTGGGGAGGATAAGCTGATCCTAGATCTGGGCAGCTTCTACTACCGTAGGAACCACGTGGTTGACAGAGTTGATTTACGAGAAAAAACAAAGATGCTTACTTACCACCAACAATGACCTTAGGCACAGATGTAGGATTAGTTTACCCTCCCCAAATCTTATCTTTAGCCATAAGGGGAAAAAGGCAAAACTGGCTTTAGACCAGTGTGAAGGCTCAACTTCATCCTAATCCCAGAATTAGGAACGCTATTAGAGAACAGCGACATCCACTGGTGCAACAGTTGTACTGACTTATTAAAGGTACTCTGCCTATGTCTCCAACAGTTCCACCTGCAGAGGCCTTAATGTCTTTGTCTGTAGCTGTAAAGGAATACAAATCTATAAAGGAAAATTTGAATTTCACAAACCATGAGGATCGAGGAATTTGATAAATAGTTGCATAGAGCACTTTTAAGTGTGATCTAGTGGGTCAAACCTACAGTGCATCTCAATTGTCTAATGAAGTGGCTTGCTCTCTCACAACATTTGGGAGACTGAATTAGTGATGCACTGGCACGAGCCTGTGGACGTTGATTGAACTACATCCGCAACTCTCAACAAGGAGACCAGAGACCTCTAGGTGGCCTCAGAGAGCTTTCTAGTGGTAACAGGTAACTTCCACAAAGCTGTGAACCATCTGAGAGACAAGGCAAGAAGGGCCTTCTATGCCATCAAAAGAAACATACAATTTGACATACCAATTAGGATCTGGCTAAAAATACTTGAATCAGTTGTAGAACCCATTGCCCTTTATGGTTGTGAGGTCTGGGGTCCGCTCACCAACCAAGAATTCACAAAATGGGACAAACATCAAATTGCAGAATTCTGCAAAACTATCCTTTGTGTACAATGTAAAACACCAAATAATGCATGCAGAGCAGAATTAGGCCGATACCCGATAATGATCAAAATCCAGAAAAGAGACGTTAAATTCTACAACCACCTAAAAGGAAGCGATTCCCAAACATTCCATAACAAAGCCATCACCAGCAGAGAGATTAACCTGGAGAAGAGTCCCCTAAGCAAGCTGGTCCTGGGGCTCTGTTCACAAACACAAACAGACCCCGCAAAGCCCCAGGACAGCAACACAATTAGACCCAACCAAATCATGAGAAAACAAAAATATAATTGACACATTGGAAAAACAGCGCAAACTAGAATGCTATTTGGCCCTAAACAGAGAGTACACAGTGGCAGAATACCTGACCACTGTGACTGACCCAAACTTAAGGAAAGCTTTGACTATGTACAGACTCAGTGAGCATAGCCTTGCTATTGAGAAAGGCCGCCATAGGTAGACCTGGCTCTCAAGAGAAGACAGGCTATGTGCACACTGCCCACAAAATGAGGTGGAAACTGAGCTGCACTTCCTAACCTCCTGCCAAATGTATGACCATATTAGAGACACATATTTCCCTCAGATTACAGAGATCCACAAAGAATTAGAAAACAAACCCAGTTTTGATAAACTCCCTTATCTACTAGGTGAAAAACCACAGTGTGCCATCACAGCTGCAAGATTTGTGACCTGTTGCCACAAGAAGAGGGCAACCAGTGAAGAACAAACACCATTGTAAATACAACCCATATTTATGTTTATTTATTTTCCCATTTGTACTTTAACTATTTGCATATTGTTACAACACTGTATATATACATAATATGACATTTGAAATGTCTTTATTCTTTTGAAACTTCTGAGTGTAATGTTTACTGTTAATATTTATTGTTTATTTCACTTTTGTTTACTATCTACTTCACTTGCTTTGGCAATGTTAACACACGTTTCCCATGCCAATAAAGCCCTTAAATTGAAATTGAATTGAATTGAGAGAGAGAGAGAGAGAGAGAGAGAGAGAGAGAGAGAGAGAGAGAGAGAGAGAGAGAGAGAGAGGGGGAATGTGGTTGGTGTTTTCAAAATGCGAACCAGACGCGCGCTGAGAGAGAAGTCGAGTTGAGGAACGCGCGAGGGAAGGAAGGTCTCCTAGCCCTAGAATAAAAGCGCTCTTTCATTTACCCGTGTGTGTTTTGCAGTGGGACTCCACTATTCAGAGAGGGATAAAACCGCTATAAATGAGGAAAAACGAAGAAAAAGGATACAACCAACCAGAAGAGTGAAAATGCTAACATAAAAGTTGTCAAGAGAACCTAAACATAGATCTCCCTCAAACGGTTGGGTTGAAAGATACATATGGGTACTTTCTTCTGATAATTTTTGGAGTGTCGAGCCAGGAGGAACATTCAGCAGTAGAAAAGTGACTGACAGCTTGGCCTATAGGTTTTGCTTTCTTGGAAGCAACTAAACATGCATTTGTGATACTGTTACGCATTAGTGACGGTTTAACGACACCAAATGGGACTCTTCATCGGGACAGGTGTTGGTTTTGAGCTTGAATCAGTTGTTTAGTTGTTTTTTACTAGTAGTTTAGACATTTGAGGTGTAGTTGCGCACAAGTTAAGGTAATAATTTATGGCACATATTCAGGCCTAACTGTTGTTACTGCCCTAAAATATTTAGATACTTTAGGCAACTCTTTGTCAAAAAGAAAAGAAACCTAGAACAACCTCTGTTTAATTCATGAAAAAGCTGTCAACACGGGCAAAACCTGATAGTTATTACAGAAACAGATCGTTAAACCTGATAGCTGTTACAGCAACAGACCATAACTAAGTAGTCTGTTTTTCCCTCAATAACATGTGAAGTAGAGCTGTCAGAAGCAACACAAAACGGTTACCGTACCACGCGCCCGAGCAATGCCACTGGAACTGTGTTTTTACGGTTTTCACGGATCCCTGGGGAATACGGCGAGTTGAAAGACCGAGTGTGTATGCGCTCTGTTATGCTGGAGCACGGAATTTAAACGAACTCTAGGGAAATTAAAGCCCAAGTCCCGAACAGAAACAGAAACGACACGAAGCCCTTCCATCCTTTACACAATGGAGCTGCACAAATACCTGCTGCTCTTCAAGTTCATAGTTCTCCTCAAAGGTACGTTTGCAACCAGTGTGAGTTTTCACGTTGTCTATAGAGTCATCTCAACCTTTCTAGAGCTGTTTTTTTCCCGTTCACGAATAACTTGAACCCTTGACCCCGACCTTTACCCCTTTACAAAGTCACCTCAATGACTACATTTTTACAGTTTAAGAAGCCTATACAAATATGTTCCTGAATATTAGGCTATGCTTTTTTATAAATACATGTGCATTTTCTAGTTTGAGATTATTCAGTGTATTCGTTATCCCTATGGCATTGTAGGACCTACAACCTCTGCCAAGAAGTCTGGACCTTTATGGCACAGCCAGCTAATGCACCAACAGTACATCATAGGTCCTAGAACATAAACAGTGATCCTGTAAACCAGTTGAAAGACCTCTATAACGACTACAGTGTGCAGGGTCATGCTCTGTGCTGAGACTTGGCCCAGCTCTTTACTGTGTTGGCATACAGCTGTTTCCCTGGTTCCCCACTGCTGCTGCTCCCCTGTCCAACTGGATGATATGGGACTCAAGTTACCTACTGGAGCTCCCTCAGTGGACTCACTGCTTATCTTCAAACAACCATGAATAATGAATAATGCATTATATTTATACACGATATGGCTTTTCTCTAGGTCTCAAAGCTCAAAGAGCTTGACGTTTAAGTGATTCACCAAAACAACTGCAGGCATCATTCTCTAAGGTACAAAGGCTGAGGCAGGGATATTTAGAAAGCAACATATAGCCTCCCTGTAGGCCTACATCATGTGAGAGATAATGCCCAGCCACTGTCATGGGGTCTAGACCTTTATGGCACGAGAGGTTTTCCACTTTCACCTCTAACCACAGGGTTGCTGGTTCAAACCCCATTTTGACTGCCACCTTAATCACTACATTGGTGTCAGAAGTGGTATCCTGCAGTATGGCCTTTTTTGTACAATATGGTAATTAACTTACATAGTTTCCTCGGTGTGTAGGGCTATCTTCTCCCCTGCTGGTTGCTGGTTCAAACCCTGCCCACTCCCCTCAATTGCTACACTGGTGCCAGTGGGAGGTTAGACCTCCTAAATTCTATCAGTAATATCCATCTCTCCGGAATTCACCTAGAAGCTGGAGTTATAGTAATATGGTATTTCCGTCAGAAGAACCACACTAATTTCCACGCTTGTTAATGTCGACTCCCCACCTCCCATGTTACCTCTACCATAACACACCTCACTCACTGACTTCTGTTAGACGGCAGGAGAGGAGAGAAAATGCTATTATAGTTTCACCAGAAATGAGTGTTGACACAGTCGATAAGCAGGGAGTAAATTGCTACATTGCTGTGCAGTAAGTGGCCATGAAAATAATGACAATATGGTATTATTAGACAGGGCAGAATCCCGGTTATCTATTGCAAGGCATGATACAGTACAGATAGGCCCTGTAAGATGTCTTGCTGCTGTTAGCAACCTCCATCCTACTCTAGTAGAGCATGTTGAGCTCCATGGTGATCCTGGAGTGTTCATAAGTACGTCCACAGTGTATAACACTGTAATAAGTAGGCAGTAGCCATCGTACTTAAAGGTGGGGTGTTTAGAAGTAGCTTTTTGGATCTATGTATCCATACACTGAGTGTACAAAACATTAGGAACATCTGTTCTTTCCATGACATAGACAGACCAGGTGAATCCAGGTGAAAGCTATGATCCCTTATTGATGTCACCTGTTAAATCCACTCCAATCAGTGTAGATGAAGGGGAGGAGGCAGGTTAAATAAGGATTTTTAGGCCTTGAGACAATTGAGACATGGATGGTGTATGGATTGTGTATGTGTGCCATTCAGAGGTTGAATGGGCAAGACAAAATATTTAAGTGCCTTTGAACGGGGTAGGGTAGTAGGTGCCAGGCACACCGGTTTGAGTGTCAAGAACTGCAATGATGCTGGGTTTTTCACACTCAACAGTTTCCTGTGTGTATCAAGAATGTTCCACCACCCAAAGGACATCCAGCCAACTTGACACAACTGTGGGACACATTGGAGTCAACATGGACCAGCATCACTGTGGAACGCTTTCGACACCTTGTAGAGTCCATGCCCTGACGAATTGAGGCTGTTCTGAGGGCAAAAGGGTATGCAACTCAATATTAGGAAGGTGTTCCTAATGTTTTGTACACTCAGTGTTATTTATAAACCTGGTTGAACTATTCTGTATAGGATCCCTGTATGATGTCTAACATGATCTGAGTGAGACCATGTACCAGTCCAGCACAACACAACACTGCTGTCTGTTCAGGCCATGTACCAGTCCAGCACAACACAACACTGCTGTCTGTTCAGGCCATGTACCAGTCCAGCACAACACAACACTGCTGTCTGTTCAGGCCATGTATCAGTCCAGCACAACACAACACTGCTGTCTGTTCAGGCCATGTCTCTGTCTCCTCCTGCTGATCCTGAGGAATGAATGAGGAAGGAATGCATTGAAGTCACCGTAGTCAGACGCTGTTTGTGGTTAGCCTGTACTACACTTCATTACCTGTTTGAGACATGCATGTAGTGACTGTGTGATGTTGATGGTTTGAGCAGGCCTCCCCAGCGTGTTAACCAGGCATAGGACTGTTAGCTGCTGTGTTATGCTTTACTGAGATGTAGAACACAGGTGTGTGTATGGGGGGACTGGGGAATTCCTTCTTCTTCTCTCTCTCTCTCTCTCTCTCTCTCTCTCTCTCTCTCTCTCTCTCTCTCTCTCTCTCTCTCTCTCTCTCTCTCTCTCTCTCTCTCTCTCTACCAATTTCTTCCCAGTCCTTCTCCTACACACTCTCTCTTCTCCCAATTTCTCTTTCTGTTTCTCTCATTGTCCCCTCTCTCTTTCCCTCCCTCTTGCTGTCCATTATATCTATTTCCTTCTCTGTCTTTCTTTCTCACTCCCACTCTCTTCCACCCCCACACCCCACTAGGGACTGATAGAGATGGGAACAGAACATGATGGAGGTGAGTCAGAGAACGAGAGAGAGAGAGAAGCCTTGTAATTAAATTAATACTAGAGAAACAGAGAGGCAGACACCTACTGTGGTCATCATAACACGGTCGACCAGAGACGACCAAAGTATGCCAAGACGCCACTGCAGATGTGAAGACAACAAGAGAGGAAGAGGAGAGAAGCAGATGAACAAGAGGACAAAATAAAATGATGAGAGTGAGTGGTAGAAAAATTGGTAGATAGTTGAAAGTAGAAAATGTGTGTGTGTGTGTGTGTGAGAGAGAGAGAGAGAGAGAGAGAGAGAGAGAGAGAGAGAGAGAGAGGTAGAGAGAGAGAGAGGAGAGAGGTAGAGAGAGAGAGGTAGAGAGAGAGACAGAGAGAGAGAGAGAGAGAGAGAGAGAGAGAGAGATAAAGCCCTTAAATTGAATTGAGAGAGAGAAGCTGTAATAGAGAGACGGTTGCCCATTTGAAATGTCATAAATCAGAGGCACATGTAGTCTGCATACTGTCACACACATCTGTGGTCAGGCTGCCATTCCTCTGTAACACACGTAACACTGTACTGTCAACTCCACTGACTGTCATCCCTGAATACATCATTCAGTAGCAGTACACACAAACGCACACACACACACACACATAGCAGCAGCAAGAGCATCGCGAGCCGATCGTGTGGTTGAACAGAGAGAGGAATCTGAATCTGGACAGGGTTTGGCTGCATAAATGTTTACAGTCAGTTGTCATGACGATCCATGGTCAGACAGGGCTGTGGTACAGACACATATAAACCAGCTGAAAATGGGAGCGGAGGAGAGGAGCAGGAGAGGAGGAGAGGAGGGTGGTTTGGTGGTGAGGGTGAAGAGCTGGGGAGGGGGTACAGGAGGAGGAATTGGATGATTTGAGTGGAGAGTGGGGGTTAAGGTGGCGGGGGGTTAGGAGAGAGGGGTGGAAGGGGCTTGGTGGCACGGACAGTCTTTAAAACATACGAGAGACAAGTGTGTGAGGAGAGAGAGAGAGAGAGGAGAGAGAGAGAGAGAGAGAGAGAGAGAGAGAGAGAGAGAGAGAGAGAGAGAGAGAGAGAGAGAGAGAGAGAGAGAGAGAGAGAGAGAGAGAGAGAGAGAGAGAGAGAGATGCCCGGACACAATTAAAGAGAGTTGAAGTGATTAAACAGTAGAGATTAGTTATGATGTCATCAATGAAAGAGAGGAGCATGATCATGATGACTGTATGGGAGCGGCCTGGCTCCTATAATCAAGGGAATTCATCTGGATG
>NW_028163023.1:27500-42140 GCF_964263955.1 Coregonus lavaretus | reverse complement strand
TTTGCCCTCACTGCAGAGGGGAAGCAGGGATGAGCTACGGTCACTGTAGCATAATGTCTATGCAAGCAAAGAGGAAGGGGGGAGGGACGGAAGGAGGGAGGCATGGAGACGGGGAGGACAAAAAAAGATAAAAAAGTGCAACACTAGCTGCTGGCACATCACACACACACACACACACACACACACACACACACACACACACACACACACACACCCACACACACACACACACACACACACACACACTTGCTCCGCCAGCCCCTGTAATTTCCTGCCAAAAAGCAAAGGGAGATGCTCTCCATACCACTGACACCTCATCAGCCAGCCAGCAGGCTGATTAGCGTAGAGGTGACTGCAGCTGACGCTCTGCTCTGTCCTCTCCTTTCCTCTTCTGCCGCTTACAGGACACACCATACCGTCCTCACGCTGATCTTCAGCCATAAAGGGACTCCTCTCCACCCTGACCTTCAGCCATGAAGGGAGTCCTCTCCACCCTGCCACTGTCCTTCCCCATAGCCAGTGAGGGATCACAAGTCTGAAGGCAGGCAGGGGATGGAGGGAGGGGATGGAGGCCGGGGATGGAGGCAGGGTATGGAGGGAGGGGATGGAGGGAGGGGATGGAGGCCGGGGATGGAGGCCGGGGATGGAGGCCGGGGATGGAGGGAGGGGATGGAGGGAGGGGATGGAGGCCGGGGATGGAGGCCGGGGATGGAGGGAGGGGATGGAGGGAGGGGATGGAGGCCGGGGATGGAGGCCGGGGATGGAGGGAGGGGATGGAGGGAGGGGATGGAGGGAGGGGATGGAGGCCGGGGATGGAGGCCGGGGATGGAGGGAGGGGATGGAGGGAGGGGATGGAGGGAGGGAGGGGATGGAGGGAGGGGATGGAGGGAGGGAGGGGATGGAGGGAGGGAGGGGATGGAGGCCGGAGATGGAGGGGGAAAGACTGCCAGCTTCTCCTTTGTCTGCAGGCGATCGGTTACATTGTTGGTTCCCAATTAAATGTGATCCCGAATGCATTAACAGTACCTTCACAAGTATTCACACCACTTGACTTATTCCACATTTTGCTGTGTTACAGCCTGAATTAAAAATGGATTAAATATGTTTTTTTCTCACCCACACAACACCCATGACAACATGTTTTTATAGATTTTTGCAAATGTATTGAAAATGAAATACAGAAATATCTCATTTACTTAAATATTCACATCCCTTTGCTATGACACTCCAAAATGAGCTCAGGTTTATCCAACATCCATTGATCATCCTTGAGATGGCACTACAACTTAATTGGAGTCCACCTGTGGCCAATTCAATTGTTTGGATATGATTTAGAAAGAAACACATCTTTCTATATAAGGTCCCACAGTTGACAGTGCATGTCAGAGCATGTCAAACTATACCATGAAGTCCAAGTAACTGTCCGTAGAGCTTTGAGATAGAATTGTGATCAGGCATATATCTGGGGAAGCATATAAAACAATTTCTAGAGCAGGGGTGTCAAACTCATTTTAGCTCAGGGGCCACATGGAGGAAAATCTATTCCCAAGTGGGCCGGACCGGAAAAATCATGGTATATATAACTTAAAAACAACAACTTCAGATTGTTTTCTTTGTTTTAATACGATCAACATACAACATAAAGCTGGAGCCTGAGGACAGTGTGTCCAAAATAGTACATGCACAACATCACTATTAATCATAAAACACGTCAAGTTTATTTGAAAATTCTAAAGAAAAAGAACACACAAACACACAATGCCTCCGTGATTAACAGAACTGTTTCACAGATCACAGAACTATATCAGGGTGTCATTTCTCAGGCAGAAATGTAGATAAAAATAATGAAATCCTGTTCCCCAAACAAGTGCAAGAACCACAGAGTCAAGAATAGGTTAAATATACAAATAAAATAAAATCAATTAAAAACAATAGCACATCCACATAAAAACATATACACATAAATCTGAAAGCGTTGCTCAAACTCCCGTAACAGTCCAGTTATTTTATCTTTGAACCGCTTCATGTGTGCCACATGTTGGGTCGCGCACACATTTTTCAGACAGGGGAAGTGAGCTGCATCACCACCGGCAAGTTGCGTCTCCCACAATGACAGCTTCAACTTGAAAGAACGTATGCTGTCATAATACTACGTGACAACTTTGTTGCGCCCTTGCAGCTGTTTGTTCAAGTTATTCAGGTGCTCTGTAACATCCACCATAAATGCAAGGTCCGGCATCCATTCTGCAGAATGAAATTCTAACACTGGTTTGCCCTTTTCTTCCATGAACTGTTCAATTTCTTCTCGTAAATCAAAGAAACGCCTCAGCACAGCACCTCGGCTTAACCATCTTACCTCAGTGTGGTATGGCAGGCCATAGATGTGGTCTTTCTCTCTGAGAAGGCTGTCAAACTGACGGTGATTCAGGCTTCTGGATCGGATGAAATTAACAGTTTGGATGACCACCTTCATGACGTTATCCATCTTTAATGACTTGCAACACAAAGCCACAGTGAAAAGTCAAAAAATCACGTCCTCCATTTGCAGATTGCACTTTCTCTCTGAACTTTGTCACAACGCCTGCTTTTTTCCCGATCATTGAGGGCGCACCATCTGTAGCCAGGCTGACAGCGCGGGACCAGTCCACTCCGACCCTGTCCAGCGTGCCGACGAGTGCGGTAAAAATATCAGCTGCTGTCGTTGTATCTGTCATCGGCACCAATTCCACGAACTCCTCGGTGACGGTCAATGTGTCATCAACTCCGCGGATGAAAAAATGGCCAGTTGTGCAACATCTGTAATGTCCGTGCTTTCATCAATTGCAACCGAAAACGCAATAAATGACTTTACTTTTTGCTTCAACTGGCTGTCCAAATCCACTGAAAGATCGGAAATCCTGTCTGCAACTGTGTTTCTTGTCAGGCTGATATTTGCAAAAGCCTGCCGCTTTTCAGGGCACACAATCTCCGCTGCCTTCATCATGCATGTTTTTACAAATTCACCCTCACTAAATGGTTTTGAAGCCACTGCGATTTCATTAGCAATGAGGTAGCTAGCTTTCACTGCAGCGTCACTGATGTCTCGGCTGTGAGTAAACACAGACTGCTGTTTCTTCAGACCCGCCAACAGTTCATTCACCTTCTCTCATCTCCGCTGTCCTTGAAAGTTGTCATATTTGTCGGCATGAAGACTCACATAGTGGCGACGAAGGTTATATTCTTTCAGCACTGCAACATGCTCTGAACACACCAAACATACAGCTTTCCCATTCAATTCCGTGATTAAATAGGATGACAATTTTTCTTGGAACACTCTGCACTCTGCGTCCACTTTTCTCTTTTTTGACAGAGACATATTGGGGCAATGAGGGTGCCAAAGCACATAATGTTAAAAGTAGAAGCCGTAATAAATATCGCGGGCAAAACAAAGTAGCTCATTGGCTGCACGTGCTTGACCTACTTGCTCTGCCCCGGTATAAACAGTTTGCTTGCTTAACACAATTGCTATTGCACCATCCAGTGGACGCAATTGGAACAGCAGTTTATTTTATTGAAAAATTGCAGCGCATTTTTATACAAAAAAAATATATATATTTTTAATCATCTCGCGGGCCGGATTAAACCCGTTTGCGGGCCTGATCCGGCCCGCGGGCCGTACGTTTGACACCCCTGTTCTAGAGTGTTGAAAGTTTCCAAGAGCACAGCGGTCTCCATCGTTGGGCAAAAAATTTAACTACCCAGACTCTGCCTAGAGCTGGCCATCTGACCAAACTGAGCAACCGGGAAAGCACTTCACCAATCTGGGCTTTATGGGAGAGTGGCAAGACGGAAACCACTCCTGAGAAAAAGGCACATGTCAGCCAGCCTGGAGTTTGCAAAAAGGCACGTGAAAGTCTCTGAGAGCATAAGGCAAAATATTCTGTGGTCTGATGAGACAAAAGCTGAACTCTTTGGTCTGAATGCAAAGTGCTATGTCTGGAGAAAACCAGGCACAGCTCATCACCCGTCTTAACACCATCTCTACCGCGAACCATGGTGGTGGCAGCATCATGCTTTTCAGAGGCAGTGACTGGGAGACTGGTAAGGGTGGAGGGAACAATGAATGGAGACAAATACAGGCAAATCCTTGTTGAGAACCTGCTTCAGAGTACTAACGACCTTAGACTGGGGCAAAGATTCCAACAGGACAATGACCACAAGCATCCAGTCAAAGCAACGCTGGAATGGCTTCAGAACAGGAATGTGAAAGTCCTGGAGTGGCCTTGCCAAAACCCAGACTTGAATCCCATTGAAAATCTGTGGAAATACTTGAAGATTGCTGTATACCGCCATTCCCCATCTAACTTAACAGAGCTTGAGAAAATCTGCAAGGAAGAATTAGAGAAAATCCCCAAATCCAGATGTGCAAAGCTGATACAGACATACCCAAGAAGACTCAATGCTGTAATTGCCACCAAAAGGTCATTCTACAAAGTATTGACTCGGGTGTGAATACTTATGTAAATTAGATATTTCTGTATTTCATTTTCAATAAATGTGCAAACATTTCTAAAAACATGTTTTCACTTTGTCATTATGGGGTATTGTGTGTGGAAGGGTGAGAAAACAATATTTAATACAGTTTGAATTCAGTCTGTAACAAAACAAAAGTCAAGGGGTATGAATACTTTCTGAAGGCACTTTACGTGCCAAGTTTAACTTCTGACAAGCCTTATTAAATAATGTGTAAATGCATTTAATCTTGATTAGAAACCATCCTCAAGGGATCAACATTTTTTCCATGCCTATTTCTTTTTCTTTAGGATGTGATGGATGGTGGTTGACTGGGACAAAGGATGTTCCCTGCCAAGTTCTGTCTGTCCATCAGCGACCAGTCAGCAGTGCTACCTACAGTAATCTCCGGCTGTGTCCCAAATGGCACCCTATTCCCTATAAAGTGCGTTACTTTTGACCGGGACCCTTCTGGCCAAAATAGTGCACGATAAAGGGAATATGGTGCCATTAGTGATGCAGTTTCACGATGTAGAGCAGTGCCTTGCAAAAGTATTCATCCCCCTTGGCGTTTTTCCTATTTTGTTGCATTAAAACCTGTCATTTAAATGGATTTTTATTTGCATTTCATGTAATGGACATACACATAATAGTCGAAATTGGTGAAGTGAAATGAAAAAAATAACTTCTTTCAAAAACTTCTAAAAAATAAATAAGGGAAAAGTGGTGCGTGCATATGTATTCACCCCCTTTGCTATGAAGCTCCTAAATAAGATCTGGTGCAACCAATTACCTTCAGAAGTCACATAATTAGTTAAATAAAGTCCACCTGTGTGCAATCTAAGTGTCACATGATCTGTCACATGATCTCAGTATATATACACCTGTTCTGAAAGGCCCCAGAGTCTGCAACACCACTAAGCAAGGGGCACCACCAAGCAAGCGGCACCATGAAGACCAAGGAGCTCTCCAAACAGGTCAGGGACAAAGATATGGAGAAGTAAATGACTAAAATGTAAGTACAGATCAGGGTGGGTTATGAAAAAATATCAGAAACTTTGAACATCCCATGGAGCACCATTAAATCCATTATAAAAAAAATAGAAATAATATGGCACCACAACAAACCTGCCAAGAGAGGGCCGCCCACCCAAACTCACGGACCAGGCAAGGAGGGCATTAATCAGAGAGGCAACAATGAGACCAAAGATAACCCTGAAGGAGCTGCAAAGCTCCACAGCGGAGATTGGATTATCTGTCCATAGGACCACTTTAGGCCGTACACTCCACAGAGCTGGGCTTTACGGAAGAGTGGGCAGTAAAAAGCCATTGCTTAAAGAAAAAAATAAGCAAACACGTTTGGAGTTTGCCAAAAGGCATGTGGGAGACTCCCCAAACAATTGGAAGAAGGTACTCTGGTCAGATGAAACTAGAATTTAGCTTTTTGGCCATCAAGGAAAACACTATGTCTGGCGCAAACCCAACACCTCTCATCACCCTGAGAACACCATCCTTCAATTCTGACCAGTTTCCCAGTCCCTGCCGATGAAAAACATCCCCACAGCATGATGCTGCTACCACCATGCTGTGGGGATGTTTTTCATCGGCAGGGACTGGGAAACTGGTCAGAATTGAAGGAATGATGGATGGCGCTAAATACAGGGAAATTCTTGAGGGAAACCTGTTTCAGTCTTCCAGAGATTTGAGACTGGGACGGAGGTTCACCTTCCAGCAGGACAATGACCCTAAGTATACTGCTAAAGCAACACTCAAGTGGTTTAAGGGGAAACATTTAAATGTCTTGGAATGACCTAGTCAAAGCCCAGACCTCAATTCAATTGAGAATATGTGGTATGACTTAAAGATTGCTGTACACCAGCGGAACCCATCCAACTTGAAGGAGCTGGAGGAGTTTTGCCTTGAAGAATGGGCAAAAATACCAGTTGCTAGATGTGCCAAGCTTATAGAGACATACTCCAAGAGACTTGCAGCTGTAATTGGTGCAAAAGGTGACTTTACAAAGTATTTACTTTGGAGGGGTGGGGGGGGGGGGGGGGGGTGAATAGTAATCCACGCTCAAGTTTTCAGTTTTTTTGTCTTATTTCTTGTTTGTTTCACAATAAAACATATTTTGCATCTTCAAAGTGGTTGGCATGTTGTGTAAATCAAATGATACAACCCCCCCCAAAATTATTTTTAATTCCAGGTTGTAAGGCAACAAAATAGGAAAAATGCCAAGGGGGGTGAATACTTTCTATTAATGATGTGTTTTCTCTTTATCGCTCTGACTCACTCATGTCTTTTGTGTGGAATGTAATTACAAATCGCTGTCTTGCTAATCAGATGTCATTTTATAATTTGCGAACAATCATCTGATGAAAATGATTTCATAATTGTTCCACAAAGTATTGACTCAGCGGTGTGAATACTTATGTAAATGAGATACATCCCTATTGGATCTTATTTATTTTTTATTTTTCATGCCTTTATTTTTTTCTCGTCTCTTGCTTCCAATTATAGGATTATAGATTATAGATTATAGATTATAGATTATAGGATTATAGATGATAGATTATTGTCATGAGCACTCTCTCTCCCTGGTAGCAACATTAATTGCATTCAATTCTCTGCCACTCTGCTCACTCTCTCCCTACTCTGCCTAACGAGCTCCACCTGGCTCCGCCCTGCTCTGCTCTTGTTACCTGGCCAGCTGCACTGCATTTCCCACTCACCATCCTCACCTTGCCTCACTCTGTTCTAATTACTCTGCCAGCTGAACTGCATTTCCCCACTAACCTCTCCCAGTATATCAAGCCCTGTTTTTCAGCCAAGCCCTGTCAGATCGTCTTCAAACCCGGACCAGTAACCTGCCTGTCTGCGCTCTGACTCCTGTTTGTGATACCGATCCTTTCTTGACTGCCTCCTTGTTCTACTGCCCCGTCTATCCCGACCTGCCTTCTGGACCTCGACTACTCTCCGATCTTCAGCCCCTCCGGTCTCCGACCACCAGATGAGCGTGCCCAGACGCTTCACCACCCTCAGCCCGATACGCCGCTCCATCACTGGGGAACACACACACTAAGCACTTGGACTGGACACCCCCGGACATTTGGTGACCCCCGGAGCACAGGTACCCACAGGACCCTGAAAAACCCCAGAGCCCCAAGCACCCCTGGAACCCCTGACACCCCTGGCACTCCTCTTCCCGCCTGAAACCTTCAATAAAGAACTCTGAATTTGAACTTGCGCTCTTGGGTCCTCTTCTGTCCGTGACAGAACGATCTGACCATCATGGACCCAGCGCACTCCCTGACCACGATGGAAGAAGAGCCAGAGATGACTGCCATACAGCGACTGGAACGCTCTGAGGGAGACATAAATCGGATGGCTGGCGACATCGCTTCCCTTCTCCAGCTATTCAACCAGCAGCAACAACAGTTCCAACTGCAGCAACAACAGCTAGCCCAAGCCCTGCAACTACTCTCAAACCCGGCTACTCCACCTGCACCCCCCCCTGGTCCTTCTGTTCCTGTACCACCGACACTCCTTCATCCCTCCGCTGGAGGTCCCAATGCTGCAGGCCCGGCAGTGCTGCCACCAGATCCCCACGCTCCTGAACCAAAGATTGGGAACCCGGAACGTTTTGATGGCAACCAGAAGCAAGTAAGACCATTCTTGAGCAGCTGCCGAATCCAGTTTGCACTACAGCCCAGGACTTTCTCAACAGAGGGAGCCAAGGTGGGGTATGTCATCACACATCTCACCGGTCGAGCTCGGTTGTGGGGAACGGCGGAATTCGACCGGCAAACCCCAGCCTGTGCCTCCTTCAGTGCCTTTGAGGAGGAGATGTTAAAGGTCTTTGACCTAGGCTCGCCAACAGCCGAAGCGTCACAAGCTCTGCTCACCATCCGTCAGGGCAATCGGACAGTGGCAGACTTCTCCATTGACTTTCGTACCCTGGCCAGTCAAAGCTCGTTTAACCCAGAGGCACTGGTGCAAGCCTTCCTCCATAGCCTGGCGGACTATATCAAAGACGAGCTTGTTTCCCATGACCCGCCCTCAACGCTTGATGCCGCCATTGACCTTGCCGTCCGCATTGACCGCCGTATACAGACCCGGAGGAGGGAGAAGGGCCGTCTCAGTCAACCTGCCATCCGCACTCGGGTCGATACCGCTTCTGTCCAGCCCCTGCCTGTCAAGTCCCATAGCCAACTCAATCAGCCTGAGCCCATGGAGATTGGCCGTGCCTCTCTGACTCCCGAGGAGCGTCGGCGCCGTCTAAGCTCCAACCTTTGCCTCTACTGTGGTGGCGAGAATCACCGTGTCGCCACTTGTCCGGCAAAAGCCGCAGCTCACCAGGTGTAGGGGAGATCCGGGTGAGCTCAACAAGCCTTCAGTCTCCCTCCATCCGAAAGACCCTGCTTCATCTCCGCCTTCAGCTTTCTGACAAGACTCATACATTGGCCGCCCTTGTGGATTCCGGAGCCGAAGCAAACATCATGGACCCTGAGCTTGCACAGCAACTGGGCGTGAACCATCATCAACTGACACAACCCATTCCTGCACGAGCCCTGGATGGGCATCATCTTGGCACTGTCACTCATATCTCCGCCCCTGTGACAATCCTGCTGTCAGGAAACCACCAGGAGTCCATCCAGTTTCACCTCCTACACTCACCTGGCCAACCACTCATTCTTGGATACCCGTGGCTCCGTCAGCACAACCCCCACATCGACTGGGAGACAGGAACAGTCCGTGAGTGGGGAAGGAGTTGTCACCAGACCTGTTTAAGGGGGGCCACCCTGCCCGTTCACCGGGAAAGATCTAGCGCTACCTCCGACATATCCAATGTTCCGGCCTGTTACCACAGCCTGAAAGAGGTGTTCAACAAATCCAAGGCGACATCTCTACCCCCACACAGACCCTATGACTGCGCGATTGATCTCCTGCCTGGCACAGCACCTCCCAAGGGTCGTCTGTATTCACTGTCAGCCCCGGAAAGAAAGGCCATGGAGGACTACATTAATGACTCTCTTGCCGCCGGGATAATTAGACCGTCATCTTCCCCCGCAGGAGCGGGATTCTTCTTTGTCGGCAAGAAGGACGGTTCTCTTCGTCCATGCATAGATTACCGGGGTCTGAACGACATCACGGTTAAGAATCGCTACCCACTGCCCTTACTTTCGTCTGCCTTCGAACTGCTGCAGGGAGCCACTGTATTCACAAAGCTGGACCTTCGCAATGCCTACCATCTGGTGCGGATGAGGGAGGGAGACGAATGGAAGACAGCGTTCAACACACCAACCGGCCACTATGAATATCTCGTCATGCCCTTCGGCCTCACCAATGCCCCAGCAGTTTTTCAAGCCCTAGTGAATGATATCCTCAGGGACATGCTAAATACGTTCGTATTTGTGTACCTTGACGATATTTTAATATTCTCAAAGACTCTGTCAGAACACACGCACCACGTCCAGTTGGTCCTGCGCCGCCTGCTGGAGAACTCTCTTTTCGTGAAGGCAGAGAAGTGCGAGTTCCATGCCAAAACCGTTTCATTCCTGGGGTATGTGGTGACCGAGGGCAGCATTCAGATGGATCTCACGAAGGTGTCGGCTGTCACTTCCTGGCCAGTTCCTGAGTCTCGGAAAAAGTTGCAACAGTTCCTGGGCTTTGCCAACTTTTATAGGAGATTCATCAGAAACTATAGCACAGTGGCTGCACCCCTCACGGCGCTAACCAGCACTAAACAACCGTACCAATGGACATCAGCTGCTGATAAGGCCTTCAATATCCTCAAGACATGTTTCACTTCTGCTCCCATCCTCCAGATGCCAGATGCAGCAAGGCAGTTTGTGGTGGAGGTAGATGCTTCGGACGTGGGAGTGGGTGCAGTGCTTTCTCAAAGAGCAGCTGAGGATGGCAAGATGCACCCCTGTGCCTTCTACTCCCGTCGGCTAACCCCTGCCGAATGCAACTACGACATTGGGAACCGCGAGCTGTTGGCTGTCAAGCTCGCCCTTGAAGAATGGCGGCACTGGTTAGAGGGGTCAAAGGAACCATTCGTAGTGTGGACAGACCACAAGAACCTGGAGTATATCCAAACAGCCAGGAGGCTGAACTCCCGTCAACAGCGGTGGTCTCTGTTCTTTACGCGCTTCAATTTCACGCTCTCCTACCGCCCGGGATCTCGCAACATCAAACCTGATGCTCTTTCCCGGATGTTTCAGAAGGACGAGACCACCGCCATGACAGCCCCCATTCTTCCCAGCCACTTGGTCGTAGCGGCCCTCACCTGGGAGATCGAGAAGCAGGTCATGGAGGCTCTTCGGGACCAGCCAGGTCCAAGCACCAGCGCCCCCAACCGTCTGTTTGTTCCAGCAAATCTCAGGTCACCTGTGATTCAGTGGGGGCACGAATCCCGTCTGGCCTGTCATCCCGGCATCACTCGCACCCTTCATCTGGTCCGCCAGCGGTTCTGGTGGCGGCGGATGAGACGGGATGTCCGAGAATTCATCCGAGCTTGTCCCACTTGTAACCGAAACAAGACCCCCAACCAGCCTCCTGCTGGGTTGCTGCAACCCCTACTCATACCCAAGAGGCCCTGGTCCCACGTTTCACTGGACTTTGTTACGGGCCTTCCGCCCTCTGACGGACACACAGTCATCCTTACCATTGTTGACCGCTTTAGTAAGATGACCCACTTCGTGCCCCTTCCCAAACTACCCTCTGCTAAAGAGACCTCCCAGGTGGTCCTGGAACATGTGTTTCGTATCCATGGCCTACCCCAGGATATAGTGTCAGACCGGGGCCCGCAATTCTCAGCAACCTTTTGGAAGGAGTTCTGTCATCTCCTTGGGGCCACCGCCAGCCTATCGTCTGGATTCCACCCGCAGTCAAACGGCCAGACTGAACGCATGAACCAGGAGCTGGAGAAGGCACTGAGGTGTGTGGCTTCCCAAAATCCCCGGGCCTGGGCTCAACACCTGCTCTGGGTGGAATATGCCCATAATTCACTCACCAGTTCCTCCACCGGGCTCTCCCCCTTTCAGTGTGTCTACGGGTATCAACCTCCACTGTTTGCCAGCCAGGAGGCGGATGCCACCTGTCCGTCTGCTCTTGCGTATGCCCGCCGCTGCCGCCGCACTTGGGCCCAGGCTCGCACTGTGCTCCTGAAGTCTGGAACCAGCTACGCCGTCGGTGCCAACCGACGGAGGACCCCAGCACCTACTTACCGGGTTGGTCAGAAGGTCTGGCTGTCTGCCCGGGATCTGCCGCTGCGGGTTGAATCACGTAAGCTGGCCCCTCGCTTCATTGGTCCTTTTCCTGTGCAGAAAGTCATCAGTCCAACGGCGGTCCGACTTCAGTTGCCCGCTTCCATGCGGGTCCACCCCACCTTCCACGTCTCCAAGGTCAAGCCGGTCCATGAAAGTCCCCTGGTCCCTGCAGCTCCGGCGCCACCTCCTCCGCGCCTCGTAGATGGCGGTCCTGTCTTCACCGTCCGGCGGCTGCTCCGCTCTAGGCGAAGGGGTAGGGGTCTCCAGTACCTCGTTGACTGGGAGGGATATGGTCCAGAGGAGAGGACCTGGATCCCGGCCAGGAGGATAGTGGACCGGACCCTTATCACTGACTTCCACCGACTACATCCTGATCAGCCTGCAATCCGTAGGGGCCGTCCAAGAGGGGTTCCTAGCCGTCCTGCCCGCCCTGCTTCCTGTCCTGTGCCTGACCCTGCTCCTGTCTCAGTGCCTGTCCTGTCTCCCGACCGTGACCCTCCAGCTCCTTCTGAGGATGAGGAGATTCACTCGGACCGCTCGGAGGAGTTCTGACCCGCCGCCTGCTCCCCTCCACCCTCCCGGCATGATGTTGTTCTTGGGACTTCTGGGGCCGTCCCTTGGAGGGGGGGTCCTGTCATGAGCACTCTCTCTCCCTGGTAGCAACATTAATTGCATTCAATTCTCTGCCACTCTGCTCACTCTCTCCCTACTCTGCCTAACGAGCTCCACCTGGCTCCGCCCTGCTCTGCTCTTGTTACCTGGCCAGCTGCACTGCATTTCCCACTCACCATCCTCACCTTGCCTCACTCTGTTCTAATTACTCTGCCAGCTGAACTGCATTTCCCCACTAACCTCTCCCAGTATATCAAGCCCTGTTTTTCAGCCAAGCCCTGTCAGATCGTCTTCAAACCCGGACCAGTAACCTGCCTGTCTGCGCTCTGACTCCTGTTTGTGATACCGATCCTTTCTTGACTGCCTCCTTGTTCTACTGCCCCGTCTATCCCGACCTGCCTTCTGGACCTCGACTACTCTCCGATCTTCAGCCCCTCCGGTCTCCGACCACCAGATGAGCGTGCCCAGACGCTTCACCACCCTCAGCCCGATACGCCGCTCCATCACTGGGGAACACACACACTAAGCACTTGGACTGGACACCCCCGGACATTTGGTGACCCCCGGAGCACAGGTACCCACAGGACCCTGAAAAACCCCAGAGCCCCAAGCACCCCTGGAACCCCTGACACCCCTGGCACTCCTCTTCCCGCCTGAAACCTTCAATAAAGAACTCTGAATTTGAACTTGCGCTCTTGGGTCCTCTTCTGTCCGTGACAATTATAGATTATAGGATTATAGATTATAGATTATAGGATTATAGATTATAGATTATAGATTATAGGATTATAGATTATAGATTATAGAGTATAGGATTATAGATTATAGATTATAGGATTATAGATTATAGATTATAGATTATAGGATTATAGATTATAGATTATAGGATTATAGATTATAGATTATAGATTATAGGATTATAGATTATAGATTATAGGATTATAGATTATAGATTATAGATTATAGATTTGTATTATTTAATTATAGGTTTCAATCTCAGGCAATCAAGTGATAAGGGGTGAGCCGTTTAGTGTGTTATCACTGTATTACTCCCTTGTATGAGCGGGTTAGTGTGTTGTCACTACACAGTACAGGTTAGTGTGTTGTCACTACACAGTACGGGTTAGTGTGTTGTCACTACACAGTACGGGTTAGTGTGTTGTCACTACACAGTACGGGTTAGTGTGTTGTCACTACACAGTACATTTTGCAGTGTTAAATCAACACTTAAAGAGTTCATTTTAACACTACTTCAGATAGCATATGGTCCCACTCTACGGAGTGTCAAAAGTACTCGGTAACACTTTACTTGACACCCAGCATCACAACATATTATTATGTCATAACAGCTGACATAACTTGTCATAACCTGTCATAATATGGTCATAACACTGTCATGACCCATATATTTACACACTGTTGTGACATATATTGCGTTATTTTATGGCTGGTCATGGCACCTACACAAGAGTGTCAAAACCCACATTTATTCAAATGTGTTTTTCCCTGCCAATAAGTTTCCTTTCGTTTGATTAAGTTTGTTTCCTAAATCTTTTGTTGTTGTTATAAATAATTATTTTTCATCATATTTTAAATAACTTGTAGAAAATACACTTTATGACACTGTCAAGAAGCATTATGACCATCTCACATAAGCCAGATAGGCCTATCACGTACATTCCCTTATGTCAATCAGTCAAAAAGAGGGTGTCTTGTCCTGCTCCTGAAATCTGCTCCTGCGTTCATCCCAGTTATCAGCAACAGAGCATTGGGGTAGGTGGCGTGTCTGACATCAATGTGTGCGCAATTACAATGATAATTTAATATGGTCAATTTTCAGAAAATGTTATATAACATCAACATACTGTTGACAAGTAGGCTATGGGGTAATGGAACGTTTTGCCTTGTGTGGGAGGCTTTGTGGGTTTTGACATTGTGATGTACGTCTCATGACCAGCCATAAAATAACGCTTTATATGTCACAACAGGTGTAAATATAGGTGTCATGACAGGGTTATGACATATTATGACAGGGTTATGACATATTATGACATGGTTATGACAATATTATGACGCTGGGTGTCCGGTACATTGTTACCAAGTAGTCTATAGTGTTAATGTAACGCTTCGTAGTGCAACAAATTAACACTGCATTACACTTGCCAGTGTTACTCAAATGTAACACTATGGGGTAATCCTTTCAAAGGCCTGTGGCGTTCACCAAATGAGAACCTAGGCGAATGTTATCCTAAAAAAAAAAATG
>NW_028163023.1:12500-22500 GCF_964263955.1 Coregonus lavaretus | reverse complement strand
CATGAGATTTTGAGTGAAAACCTCCTTCCATCAGCAAGGGCATTGAAGATGAAACGTGGCTGGGTCTTTCAGCATGACAATGATCCCAAACACACCGCCCGGGCAACGAAGGAGTGGCTTCGTAAGAAGCATTTCAAGGTCCTGGAGTGGCCTAGCCAGTCTCCAGATCTCAACCCCATAGAAAATCTTTGGAGGGAGTTGAAAGTACGTGTTCCCAGCGACAGCCCCAAAACATCACTGCTCTAGAGGAGATCTGCATGGAGGAATGGGCCAAAATACCAGCAACACTGTGTAAAAACCTTGTGAAGACTTACATAAAACGTTTGACCTGTGTCATTGCCAACAAAGGGTATGTAACAAAGTATTGAGAAACATTTGTTATTGACCAAATTCTTATTTTCCACCATAATTTGCAAATAAATTCATTAAAAATCCTACAATGTGATATTCTGGATTTTTTTTTCCTCAATTTGTCTGTCATAGTTGACGTGTACCTATGATGAAAATTACAGGCCTCTCTCATCTTTTTAAGTGGGAGAACTTGTACAATTGGTGGCTGACTAAATACTTTTTTCCCCCACTGTATCTCTATGGATATTTTTTTTTACTGTACTAGACCTTGCTCCTAACCTGGAGAATTATAATTCATTGATTATTATTTTCTATCAGAAAATATTCCGCTACGAACCAACTGACTGGAGAATAACAGAATAACATGCGTTCATCTCCTAATTGGTTTGTTTATCTTGAGCAGCAGACTAGCTTTGTTTGTTTGTTTGTTTGTTTGTTTGGACTCTGGGCTGCCTGGCATCCACACTGTACACTACACTACACTACACTACACACGCACGCACGCACGCACACACACACACACACACACACACACACACACACACACACACACACACACGCACGCACACACACACACACAGCACACTACTCTTCTCCCCCACCCCTCTCCCTAACCCCTCCTCTCCTTTCCCAAACCCCTTCTCTCCTCTCCCCTACCCCTCCTCTGCTCTCCAATCCCCCACCCCTTTCCCCAACCCCTCCCCTCCTCTCCTCTCCTCTCCTCTCCTGTCCCCCACCCCTCTCCCCACCTCTATTTCTTCACTACCCAACTCCTCCTCTCCCCAACCCTCTCCCCACCTCTCCTCTCCTGCACCCCTCTCTCCAACCCCTCCTCTCCCTTCTCTCCCCAAACTCTCCTCTCTCCCATCCCTCCTCTCCTCTCCCCACCCCTCCTCTCCCCCACCCCACCTCTCCTCTCCTCTGTGATTACTCACCTTGGGATGATGCTAGCAGGATCAAGGTTGATGTTAGGCTGCATAGACATTAGTCTGTCATTCGCTGTGCTTATGTGACATAATTTGCCAAGACAGATTTGGTACAGGAAAAACAAATTCTCAGTGAAAAAAGGGATTGATTTAAGGACAGACAGCTCATGTAAATTGGGGAGAGGGGGAGTTGGATACAGGAGTGGGGGGAGTTGGATACAGGAGTGGGGGAGTTGGATACAGGAGACGGGGAGTTTGATACAGGAGTGGGAGAGTTGGATACTGGAGTGGGGGGAGTTGGATACAGGAGAGGGGGAGTTGGATACAGGAGTGGGGGAGTTGGATACAGGAGTGGGAGAGTTGGATACTGGAGTGGGGGGAGTTGGATACAGGAGAAGGGGAGTTGGATACAGGAGACAGGGAGTTTGATACAGGAGTGGGAGAGTTGGATACTGGAGTGGGGGGAGTTGGATACAGGAGACGGGGAGTTTGATACAGGAGTGGGAGAGTTTGATACTGGAGTGGGGGGAGTTGGATACAGGAGTGGGGGAGTTGGATACAGGAGACGGGGAGTTTGATACAGGAGTGGGGGAGTTTGATACAGGAGTGGGGGAGTTGGATACAGGAGTGTGGGAGTTGGATACAGGAGTGGGGGAGTTTGATACAGGAGTGGGAGAGTTTGATACAGGAGTGGGGGGAGTTGGATACAGGAGTGGGGGAGTTGGATACAGGAGACGGGGAGTTTGATACAGGAGTGGGGGAGTTGGATACAGGAGTGGGGGAGTTGGATACAGGAGTGGGGGAGTTGGATACAGGAGAGGGGGAGAAAATGGGGGAGATAAATAATGATTTCATCACTGAGGTTGTGTCAGATCTAAACAAACTGCCAAGGCAAGATGGATTTTCAGGTTTAATGTGTAAAACATTTTCGGTGTCTTATCTCCTCAGCTTCAGGAAGTCTGTTTTTCCTCTGTAAAGGGACGTCTGAAGGAAACATATTATCATGCAGGTGTTCATACTAATGACAAACAAAACACTCTATCACTCATCGTCATGCCTGTATTATGTGATAGGATTTCACCTTTGATAAATTAGTTCTCAATCATTTAAGGTGTTTGTACTAATGATGACGATCATCGATAACACATTTTATTTTAAGGGTACCTACATAAGGACTTCGTAACCCATTCATAACCCATACATAACCCATACATAACCCATTCATAACCCATACATAACCCATTCATAACCCATTCATAGCCCATTCATAACCCATTCATAACACATACATGACCCATTCATAACCCATACATAACCCATTCATAACCCATACATAACCCATTCATAACCCATTCATAGCCCATGCATAACCCATACATAACCCATACATAACCCATACATAAACAGTAACAGAAGTCAAAATGACATACTCTTATCAGTCATTGTCCTGCCTAAATGACAAGATTACTGTATGGTACCCCAGTCAGATCTATTAATGTAGCAGTATATCACGTCCTCTTAGGCTTTACTGTTCAAATGAACCAAAGCCGAGAGGGAGAGCGAGAGAGAGGGAAAGAGGGAGAGAGGGAGGAGGGGGGTGAGCCGTCCTGCCATCTCTCTGACTGAACATAATTATAGTGAAAAGCAGCTTTTTATTCTGTCTTTATCCACAGGAATCCTTATTGTGTAGTGCTAGGTCTTGATTCATGTGATTCATTTTATAATAGGAATGGACTCTAGGCTTGATTCATGTGATTCATTTTATAATAGGAATGGACTCTCGGCTTGATTCATGTTATTCATTTTATAATAGGAATGGACTCTAGGCTGGAGGCAGGCAGGTAGGGAGTGAGAGAGGGGGGAGGGAGGGAGGCAGATAGGGAAGGATGCAGGGAGGGAGGGAGGCAGATAGGGAAGGAGGCAGGGAGGGAGGCAGATAAGGGAAGGAGGCAGGGAGGGAGGGAGGGAGGCAGATAGGGAAGGAGGCAGGGAGGGAGGGAGGGAGGCAGATAGGGAAGGAGGCAGGGAGGGAGGCAGGCTGAGAGAGCTGAGCTGTGACTGGGGAAGTCAACAGGATATGTCCCTGCATGGGGTCTCTCTCTCTACTGTGGTGGGGGTTGTAGAGGGGCCTACTACTATGCAGGTGGAAAAAATATTGTGATTCCCTGGAGGCCAGGGGAAGGGAAAAGTGACCTTGAACCCAGCGTAACAGTATTCGATAAGAGAGACGTTAAGGAGAGTTAAACAACTGTAATCATACGTCTGTCAGTGTTTTTAATAACGTGCCATTTGTCTATGTTTTCTGCTTGAAGTGCTTTCTCCTTCTCTGGGAGCATAAGTAGCGTAGTGGTTCCCATACGGCTCAGTTGGTAGAGCATGGTACTTGCAACACCAAGGTTGTGTGTTCGAGTCACACGGGGGGACCAAAACAAAAAAAGTATGGAAATGTATGCACTCACTAACTGTAAGTCGCTCTGGATAAGAGCATCTGCTAAATGACTTAAATGGTTAAAGACCGTAGGGCCGTTAACTGAAAGGTCGCTGGTTTGAATCCCCAAGCTTACTGTCGTCGTGCCCTTGAGAAAGGTACTTGTTGCTCTGGATGAGAGCGTCTGCTAAATGACCAAGATTGGGTTTAAAATGTAAATATAATGTGTGTATTACACTATTACACACACACCAGCATTCATTGGTGCTTTCTCCTCAGTTCTTAATGAGAACGCCTCACTACGGAGTGAAATTTAATTTCCTGTTTTTGTATTTCCCGGCCCAGTCATTTCACGTGCACTCAACAGGAAATGAACGTGTGTATATATATATATACAGAGGAGATGGAAAGATTAGATCCAGTGTACATGCTGCACGGTCCCTGCCAGGTGTATGTCTTCCATCTCTCTCTGTGTGTGTGGAATCTGATTTAGTTGTAAGGCTCTTGACAGGCCAGGGTGGCTGTAAAGGCATGTGATGAGTGAGGGGGAGTGAATGAAGCTGACAGGATGGTGGTAAGCGTTGTGTGTGTGTGTGTGTGTGTGTGTGTGTGTGTGTGTGTGTGTGTGTGTGTGTGTGTGTGTGTGTGTGTGTGTGTGTGTGTGTGTGTGTGTGTGTGTGTGTGTGTGTGTGTGTGTGTGTGCGTGTGCGTGTGCGTGTGCGTGTGCGTGTGCGTGGGTGTGGGTGTGGGTGTGGGTGTGTGTGTGTGTGTGTGTGTGTGTGTGTGTGTGTGCGTGTGCGTGTGCGTGTGCGTGTGCGTGTGCGTGGGTGTGGGTGTGGGTGTGCGTGTGCGTGTGCGTGTGCGCGTGCGTGTGCGTGTGCGTGTGCGTGTGTGTGTGTGTGTGTGTGTGTGCGTGGTCATGTGCACGGTCAGAGTGACGCTGACGGTTGTGGTAGTCTGATTTGCTCAGTGGAGTCACAAGGCCGTCCCATGGTACTGTATTTCACCTATTCCAGAGCTGGCACACCTGATTCAATTAGTCAACACTGTCAGAGTGCTGATAGATCTGATAGAATTGTTATATTTTTAATTGAGGATTTTCAAATGAATTTTTTTCTCTCCATATTTTACAAATGTTTGTATTGAACTTCTATTTTTAGAGGCTAAAATATGTCTGTCTTGAGTATCTGTTGTCAGATACTCAATATTTCTTTGTCAATATTCCGATTTCTTTTTCTAATCATTGTTCTGCAACATATGCTTAAACAATGTAAGTATTTGCTGTGCTAGGCCTAAGGGATAATGTTTGCTTTATAAATGTTGTTTTATGTTCTAAATCTATTTTAAAAAATGCCAAAATGCTAATGATTTTTTATTTTTATTTCACCTTTATTTAACCAGGTAAACCAGTTGAGAACAAGTTCTCATTTACAACTGCGACCTGGCCAAGATAAAGCAAAGCAGTGCGATAAAAACAACAACACAGACTTACATATGGGGTAAAACAAAACATAAAGTCAATAACACAATAGAAAATAGAAAATCTATATACAGTGTGTGCAAATGTAGTAAGTTATGGAGGTAAGGCAATAAATAGGCCATAGTGCAAAATAATTACAATTTAGTATTAACACTGGAGTGATAGATGTGCAGAAGATGATGTGCAAATAGAGATACTGGGGTGCAAATGAGCAAAATAAATAACAATGTAAATAACAATATGGGGATGAGGTAGTTGGGCGGGCTAATTACAGATGGGCTGTGTACAGGTGCAGTGATCGGTAAGGTGCTCTGACAACTGATGCTTAAAGTTAATGAGGGAGATAAGTGTCTCCAGCTTCATAGTGCTATAAAACATAACAAAAATAGGTTTGGAGATTTGCATTACATATTTGAATAATCTAATGTTAGAATTCAACTATAAAGGCCTTTAAATACTTGGACAAAATAAAATGTTAAAGGGTTGGGGGAGGCCTTACTCGGCGCTACGCCACTGATTAGCAAGACACCTGCTGGTAACTCTTAACTGGTTAGGACAGCTCATGAGGTGAACTAAATATCTGTCGACTAGGTGGGACTCTTATGACTAAAGAGGCTTCATGAATAGCTTTTATTTTTAACCATTAGAGTAGGAGTCAGATGTCTCCGTTCTCAGCACTTAACGACCAATTTTCTACTCAATGTCTTCCGTCACATTTCCAACCTTGCCAAGACTCTGGAATGCACTGTTGCCTCCCAATTACAAACCCACCTGCTAATCAACAACCTGTCCGAGCCCCTCCACTCTGGTTTCCGCCCCCTCCACAGTACTGAAACTGCACTCCTCAAAGTTGTCGGTGGCCTCCTCACCTCTGCTGATGTCGTAGCCCTCAACATCCTGATTCTCCTGGACCTGAGTGCCGCTTTTGACACAGTGAGCCGTCAGATCCTCCTCACCAGGCTTGAGGGTCTGGGTGTTGAGGGCGCCGCACTCTCCTGGCTACAATCATACCTCACTAACCGGACCCACTACATCTCACGCAATAGCCACACTTCAGACTCAGCTGCAGTTCTACAGGGTGTCCCCCAGGGCTCTGACTCAGCTGCAGTTCTACAGGGTGTCCCCCAGGGCTCTGACTCAGCTGCAGTTCCACAGGGTGTCCCCCCAGGGCTCTGACTCAGCTGCAGTTCTACAGGGTGTCCCCCCAGGGCTCAGACTCAGCTGCAGGTCTACAGGGTGTCCCCCAGGGCTCAGACTCAGCTGCAGTTAAACAGGGTGTCCCCCAGGGCTCTGTGCTGGGTCCCTTACTCTTCATCATCTCCATCCTCCCCCTTGGTCAGATCCTCTGTCACTTCAACCTTCACTGCTATGCCGATGACACCCAGATCTACCTCAGCACCAAATCCCTCCTCAACCCACCTGCGACCCACATTAAATCCTGCCTCTCTGCAATAAAAACATGGATGCAACAAAACTTCCTCAAGCTCAACAGTGATCAAATGGAACACCTCCTCATAGGCACCAAATCTACCTTCACCAAAGCTGGCAATCCTCACCCTCACCGTTAACGACACCACTGTCTTTCCTTCACTCCACACGCAACCTTGGCGTCATCCTGGACTCCACCCTCTCATTTTACCACCACATAAGACAGACTGTCAAATCCTCATTCTTCCACCTCTGCAACATTGGCAAAGTTAGGTCCTCCCTTTCCCATTCTTCCGCTGAAACCCCCATACATGCATTAATCTCCTCCTGTCTTGACTACTGCAACTCACTACTCTCCGGCATAAACTCAAGCTCCCGACATGAGCTCCAAATGGTTCAAAACTCTGCAGCAAATCACCCCTGTCCTCCGTGAACTCCACTGGCTCCCTGTCTCCCAATGCATTGATTGCAAGATCCTCCTTCTGATCTACAAAGCCCTTCACCACCTTGCCCCCCCTTCCCTCTCAGACCTTCTTCTCCCCTACCAACCCACTCCGTTCCACCACAGCAGGCCACCTTGTCATCCCCAGGTCCAAGCTCCAGAGCTTCGGCGACAGGGCTTTCTCCAGGGTTGCTCCTGGGCTCTGGAACTCCCTCCAGAGCTTCGGCGACAGGGCTTTCTCCAGGGTTGCTCCTAGGCTCTGGAACTCCCTCCAGAGCTTCGGCGACAGGGCTTTCTCCAGGGTTGCTCCTAGGCTCTGGAACTCCCTCCAGAGCTTCGGCGACAGGGCTTTCTCCAGGGTTGCTCCTAGGCTCTGGAACTCCCTCCAGAGCTTCGGCGACAGGGCTTTCTCCAGGGTTGCTCCTAGGCTCTGGAACTCCCTCCAGAGCTTCGGCGACAGGGCTTTCTCCAGGGTTGCTCCTAGGCTCTGGAACTCCCTCCAGAGCTTCGGCGACAGGGCTTTCTCCAGGGTTGCTCCTAGGCTCTGGAACTCCCTCCAGAGCTTCGGCGACAGGGCTTTCTCCAGGGTTGCTCCTAGGCTCTGGAATTCCCTCCAGAGCTTCGGCGACAGGGCTTTCTCCAGGGTTGCTCCTAGGCTCTGGAACTCCCTCCAGAGCTTCGGCGACAGGGCTTTCTCCAGGGTTGCTCCTAGGCTCTGGAACTCCCTCCAGAGCTTCGGCGACAGGGCTTTCTCCAGGGTTGCTCCTAGGCTCTGGAACTCCCTCCAGAGCTTCGGCGACAGGGCTTTCTCCAGGGTTGCTCCTAGGCTCTGGAACTCCCTCCAGAGCTTCGGCGACAGGGCTTTCTCCAGGGCTTTCTCCAGGGCTCTGGAACTCCCTCCAGCCATCCATGACTCTGAGTCCATCACCATCTTTCAGTCCCTCCTAAAGCCCCGCCTCTTTGACAAGGCTTACCCCCCCATCATGAAACAAGAGACAATATACACTAGCATCATCATGTTTCTTCACTGTCACACACATACACATACTAGCAAAGAAATACACTATAAAGACCCTCCTCTCTTCACAGTACTGAGCAGCACTTAACCCAAACCCTTACCCTACCCCCCTTTTTTTTTGTTAGTTATTTTTTAGAGGGTAGATCAGCTTTAATATTGCAGAGAGATTGTAGCTTCCAATAATGTAATTGTCTGCATTACTTCCTATCCCCCATATATGTTTTGCAAATATATACAGTACCAGTCAAAAGTTTGGACACACCTACTCATTCAAGGTTTTATTTTTTATTTTTGTACCTTTATTTAACTAGGCAAGTCAGTTAAGAACAAACTATTATTTACAATGACGGCCTACACCGGCCAAACCCGGGCCAATTGTGCGCCACCCTATGGGACTCCAAATCACGGCCGGTTGTGATTCAGCCTGGAATCAAACCAGGGTCTGTAGTGACGCCTCAAGCACTGAGATGCAGTGCCTTAGACCACTGCGCCACTCGGGAGAATAATAGTGAAGACATCAAAACTATGAAATAACACTTATGGAATCATGTAGTAACCAAATAAGTGTTAAACAAATCAAAATATATTTTAGATTTTAGATTCTTCAAATAGTCACCCTTTGCCTTGATGACAGCTTTGCACACTCTTGGCATTCTCTCAACAAGCTTCATGAGGTAGTCACCTGGAATGCATTTTAATTAACAGGTGTGGAATTTCTTTCCTTCTCAATGAATTTGAGTCAATCAGTTGTGTTGTGACAAGGTAGGGGTGGTAAACAGAAGATAGCCCTATTTGGTAAAAGACCAAGTCCATATTATGGCAAGAACATCTCAAATAAGCAAAGAGAAACGACAGTCCATCATTACTTTAAGACATGAAGGTCAGTCAATCCGGAAAATGTCAAGAACTTTGAAAGTTTCTTCAAGTGCAGTGGCGAAAAACATTGTGCGCTATGATGAAACTGGCTCTCATGAGGACCGCCACAGGTAAGGAAGATCCAGAGCTACCTCTGCTGCAGAGGATAAGTTCATTAGAGTTAACTGCACCTAAGAAATTGCAGCCCAAATAAATGCTTCACAGAGTTCAAGTCACAGACACATCTCATCATCAACTGTTCAGAGGAGACTGTGTGTAATTGCTGCAAAGAAACCACTACTAAAGGACACCAATAAGAAGAAGAGACTTGCTTAGACCAAGAAACACAAGCAATGGATATTAGACCGGTGGAAATCTGTCCTTCGGTCTGATGAGTCCAAATTTGAGATTTTTGGTTCCAACCGCAGTGTTTTTGTAAGACGCAGAATAGGTGAACAAATGATCTCTGCATGTGTGGTTCCCACCATGAAGCATGGAGGAGGAGGTGTGATGGTGTGGAGGTGCTTTGCTGGTGACACTGTCAGACTACGGTTTGCAACTGCACGTGGGGACTAAGATCGTACTTTTTGGAGAAATGTCCTCTGGTCTGATGAAACGAAAATAGAACTGTTTGGCCATAATGACCATCGTTATGTTTGGAGGAAAAAGGGGGTTGCTTGCAAGCCGAAGAACACCATCCCAACCGTGAAGCACGGGGGTGGCAGCATCATGCTGTGGGGGTGCTTTGCTGCAGGAGGGACTGGTGCACTTCACAAAATAGATGGTATCATGAGGAAGGAAAATTATGTGGATATATTGAAGCAACATCTCAAGACATCAGTCAGGAAGTTAAAGCTTGTTCGCAAATGGGTCTTCCAAATGGACAATGACCCTAAGCATACCTCCAAAGTTGTGGCAAAATGGCTTAAGGACAACAAAGTCAAGGTATTGGAGTGGCCATCACAAAGCCCTGACCTCAATCCTATAGAACATTTGTGGGCAGAACTGAACAAGCATGTGCGAGCAAGGAGGCCTACAATCCTGATTCAGTTACCCCAGCTCTGTCAGGAGG
>NW_028163023.1:2500-10000 GCF_964263955.1 Coregonus lavaretus | reverse complement strand
GTCTGTAATTTTTATCATAGGTACACTTCAACTGTGAGAGACGGAATCTAAAACAAAAATCCAGAAAATCACATTGTATGATTTTTAAGTAATTAATTTGCATTTTATTGCATGACATAAGTATTTGATCACCTACCAACCAGTAAGAATTCCGGCTCTCACAGACCTGTTCGTTTTTCTTTAAGAAGCCCTCCTGTTCTCCACTCATTACCTGTATTAACTGCACCTGTTTGAACTCGTTACCTGTATAAAAGACACCTGTCCACACACTCAATCAAACAGACTGCAACCTCTCCACAATGGCCAAGACCAGAGAGTTGTGTAAGGACATCAGGGATAAAATTTTAGACCTGCACAAGGCTGGGATGGGCTACAGGACAATAGGCAAGCAGCTTGGTGAGAAGGCAACAACTGTTGGCGCAATTATTAGAAAATGGAAGAAGTTCAAGATGACGGTCAATCACCCTCGGTCTGGGGCTCCATGCAAGATCTCACCTCGTGGGGCATCAATGATCATGAGGAAGGTGAGGGATCAGCCCAGAACTACACAGCAGGACCTGGTCAATGACCTGAAGAGAGCTGGGACCACAGTCTCAAAGAAAACCATTAGTAACACATTACGCCGTCATGGATTAAAATCCTGCAGCGCATGCAAGGTCCCCCTGTAAGAGGCATCTCAAGGTCCTGGAGTGGCCTAGCCAGTCTCCAGACCTGAACCCAATAGAAAATCTTTGGAGGGAGCTGAAAGTCCATATTTCCCAGCGACAGCCCCGAAACCTGAAGTATCTGGGGAAGGTCTGTATGGATGAGTGGGCCAAAATCCCTGCTGCAGTGGGTGCAAACCTGGTCAAGACCTACAGGAAACGTATGATCTCTGTAATTGCAAACAAAGGTTTCTGTACCAAATATTAAGTTCTGCTTTTCTGATGTATCAAATACTTCTGTCATGCAATAAAATGCAAATTAATTACTTAAAAATCATACAATGTGATTTTCTGGATTTTTGTTTTAGATTCCGTCTCTCACAGTTGAAGTGTACCTATGATAAAAATTACAGACCTCTACATGCTTTGTAAGTAGGAAAACCTGCAAAATCGGCAGTGTATCAAATACTTGTTCTCCCCACTGTATGTTCAGGAGAAAACATTTGCTTAATAAAGCACATAGTAAGTTGCATGGACTCATTCCGTGTACAATAATAGTGGTTAACATGATTTTTGAATGACAAACCCATCATATATATACAGTGGGGGAAAAAAGTATTTAGTCAGCCACCAATTGTGCAAGTTCTCCCACTTAAAAAGATGAGAGAGGCCTGTAATTTTCATCATAGGTACACATCAACTATGACTGACAAATTCAGTAAAAAAATTCCAGAAAATCACATTGTAGGATTTGTTATTGTCACGGATTCTGCCGAGACTGCTCCTCCTCCTTGCTCGGGCAGGCTTCGGCGTTCGTCGTCCCCGGAGTACTAGCTACTACCGCTGGATGTTCTCGATGTTTGTTTGGTCTGGTTTCGTATTGAGTATTGATTATGTCACCTATAAGTTTCCCTTTTGGTCTGTTTGCAGTTGTGTGTAATTGTACGCCTGTCCGATTGGTGTATCGTTTGATGTTTAGTGTTTTACGCGTGTGTGCGTAATCGTTCGCCTCCGTTGTTTTGAGGCCTTTTGTTTTGTCTTTGGACTTAGCCTCCTTGTCCTGCGCTTGACTCCATCACTGCATCCACATCAGTTTACGTGACAGATATGAATTTATTTGCAAATTATGGTGGAAAATAAGTATTTGGTCACCTACAAACAAGCAAGATTTCTGGCTCTCACAGACCTGTAACTTCTTCTTTAAGAGGCTCCTCTGTCCTCCACTCGTTACCTGTATTAATGGCACCTGTTTGAACTTGTTATCAGTATAAAAGACACCTGTCCACAACCTCAAACAGTCACACTCCAAACTCCACTATGGCCAAGGCCAAAGAGCTGTCAAAGGACACCAGAAACAAAATTGTAGACCTGCACCAGGCTGGGAAGACTGAATCTGCAATAGGTAAGCAGCTTGGTTTGAAGAAATCAACTGTGGGAGCAATTATTAGGAAATGGAAGACATACAAGACCACTGATAATCTCCCTCGATCTGGGGCTCCACGCAAGATCTCACCCCGTGGGGTCGAAATGATCACAAGAACGGTGAGCAAAAATCCCAGAACCACACGGGGGGACCTAGTGAATGACCTGCAGAGAGCTGGGACCAAAGTAACAAAGCCTACCATCAGTAACACACTACGCCACCAAGGACTCAAATCCTGCAGTGCCAGACGTGTCCCCCTGCTTAAGCCAGTACATGTCCAGGCCCGTCTGAAGTTTGCTAGAGTGCATTTGGATGATCCAGAAGAGGATTGGGAGAATGTCATATGGTAAGATGAAACCAAAATAGAACTTTTTGGTAAAAACTCAACTCGTCGTGTTTGGAGGACAAAGAATGCTGAGTTGCATCCAAAGAACACCATACCTACTGTGAAGCATGGGGGTGGAAACATCATGCTTTGGGGCTGTTTTTCTGCAAAGGGACCAGGATGACTGATCGGTGTAAAGGAAAGAATGAATGGGGCCATGTATCGTGAGATTTTGAGTGAAAACCTCCTTCCATCAGCAAGGGCATTGAAGATGAAACGTGGCTGGGTCTTTCAGCATGACAATGATCCCAAACACACCGCCCGGGCAACGAAGGAGTGGCTTCGTAAGAAGCATTTCAAGGTCCTGGAGTGGCCTAGCCAGTCTCCAGATCTCAACCCCATAGAAAATCTTTGGAGGGAGTTGAAAATCCGTGTTGCCCAGCGACAGCCCCAAAACATCACTGCTCTAGAGGAGATCTGCATGGAGGAATGGGCCAAAATACCAGCAGCAGTGTGTGAAAACCTTGTGAAGACTTACAGAAAACGTTTGACCTGTGTCATTGCCAACAAAGGGTATATAACAAAGTATTGAGAAACTTTTGTTATTGACCAAATACTTATTTTCCACCATAATTTGCAATGTGATTTTCTGGATATTTTTTTCTCATTTTGTCTGTCATAGTTGACGTGTAGCTATGATGAAAATTACAGGCCTCTCTCATCTTTTTAAGTGGGAGAACTTGCACAATTGGTGGCTGACTAAATACTTTTTTTCCCCACTATTTTTTTAAACATGGGGGATTGGAAGTAATGCAGACAATTACATTGATGGAAGTTACAATCTATCTGCAATATTAAGCTGATCTACCACCCAAACAAAAAATCAATAATAATAATAATTCTAACCCCACCACCCCTCCCCTAATTGGAGTAAACTAGTGAACAACAATGCTTAGGCCTCTACTTCCAGCTTATACATACTATATACATTTTATGGACACAGTCTATTTTACAATAGTTCTATATTGTTTGTTTTTACTCCTGCCCTTCCTCTACCCTCAACCTCTCCCATCTATTTCTGATGTCCATCCGGTTTGATTTATATTTGCCTGATCTTTCAAACCGTCAAACTTTCACAAAAGTTCTTAACCTATAACCTGTACAGTGGTTTGCGAAAGTATTCACCCTCCTTGGCATTTTTCCTATTTTGTTTCCTTACAACCTGGAATTAAATTTGATTTTTGGGGGGTTTGCATCATTTGATTTACACAACATGCCTACCACTTTGAAGATACTAAATATTTTTTGGGGTGAAACAAACAAGAAATAAGACAAAAAAACAGAACTTGAGCGTGCATAACTATTTACCCCCCCAAAGTCAATACTTTGTAGAGCCACCTTTTGCAGCAATTACAGCTGCAAGTCTCTTGGGGTATATCTCTATAAGCTTGGGACATCTAGCCACTGGTATTTTTTTCCCATTCTTCAAGGCAAAACTGCTCCAGCTCCTTCAAGTTGAATGGGTTCCGCTGGTGTACAGCAATCTTTAAGTCATACCACAGATTCTCAATTGGATTGAGGTCTGGGCTTTGACTAGGCCATTCCAAGACATTTAAATGTTTCCCCTTAAACCACTCGAGTGTTGTTTTAGTAGTATGCTTATAGTCATTGTCCTGCTGGAAGGTGAACCTCCGTCACAGTCTCAAATCTCTGGAAGACTGAAACAGGTTTCCCTCAAGAATTTCCCTGTATTTAGCACCATCCATCATTCCTTCAATTCTGACCAGTTTCCCAGTCCCTGCCGATGAAAAACATCCCCACAGCATGATGCTGCCACCACCATGCTTCACTGTGGGAATCGTGTTCTCGGGGTGATGAGAGGTGTTGGGTTTGCGCCAGACATAGCGTTTTCCTTGATGGCCAAAAAGCTCAATTTTAGTCTCATCTGACCAGAGTACCTTCTTCCATATGTTTGGGGAGTCTCCCACATGCCTTTTGGCGAACACCAGAAGTGTTTGCTTATTCTTTTCTTTAAGCAAGGGCTTTTTCTGGCCACTCTTCCGTAAAGCCCAGCTCTGTGGAGTGTATGGCTTAAAGTGGTCCTATGGACAGATACTCCAATCTCCGCTGTGGAGCTTTGCAGCTCCATCAGGGTTATCTTTGGTCTCTTTGTTGACTGTCTGATTAATGCCCTCCTTGCCTGGTCCGTGAGTTTTGGTGGGCGGCCCTCTCTTGGCAGGTTTGTTGTGGTGCCATATTCTTTCCAGTTTTTAATAATGGATTTAATGGTGCTCCGTGGGATGTTAAAAGTTTCTGATATGTTTTTATAACCCAACCCTGATCTGTACTTCTCAGCAACTTTGTCCCTGACCTGTTTGGAGAGCTCCTTGGTCTTCATTACATTTACATTTACGTCATTTAGCAGACGCTCTTATCCAGAGCGACTTACAAATTGGTGCATTCACCTTATAGCCAGTGGGATAACCACTTTATAATGTTATTTTTTTTATTTTAATTTTTTTGGGGGGGTTGTGGTGGGTTAAGGGGGGGGTAGAAGGATTACTTTATCCTATCCCAGGTATTCCTTAAAGAGGTTGGGTTTCAAATGTCTCCGGAAGGTGGTGAGTGACTCCGCTGTCCTGCCGTCGTGAGGGAGCTTGTTCCACCATTGGGGTGCCAGAGCAGCGAACAGTTTTGACTAGGCTGAGCGGGAACTGTGCTTCTGCAGAGATAGGAGAGCCAGCAGGCCAGAGGTGGATGAATGCAATGCCCTCGTTTGGGTGTAGGGACTGATCAGAGCCTGAAGGTACGGCGGTGCCGTTTCCCTCACAGCTCCATAGGCAAGCACCATGGTCTTGTAGCAGATGCGAGCTTCAACTGGAAGCCAGTGGAGTGTGCGGAGGAGCGGGGTGACGTGAGAGAACTTGGGAAGGTTGAACACCAGACGGGCTGCGGCATTCTGGATGAGTTGTAGTGGTTTAATGGCACAGGCAGGGAGCCCAGCCAACAGCAAGTTGCAGTAATCCAGACGGGAGATGACAAGTGCCTGGATTAGGACCTATGCCGCTTCCTGTGTAAGGCAGGGTCGTACTCTCCGAATGTTGTAGAGCATGAACCTACAGGATCGGGTCACCGCCTTGATGTTAGCGGAGAACGACAGGGTTTTGTCCAGGGTCACACCAAGGCTCTTCGCACTCTGGGAGGAGGACACAACGGAGTTGTCAACCGTGATGGCGAGATCATGGAACGGGCAGTCCTTCCCCGGGAGGAAGAGCAGCTCCGTCTTGCCAAGGTTCTGCTTGAGGTGGTGATCTGTCATCCACACTGATATGTCTGCCAGACATGCAGAAATGCGATTCGCCACCTGGTTATCAGAAGGGGGAAAGGAGAAGATTAGTTGTGTGTCGTCTGCGTAGCAATGATAGGGGAGGCCATGTGAGGATATGACAGAGCCAAGTGACTTGGTGTATAGCGAGAATAGGAGAGGGCCTAGAACTGAGCCCTGGGGGACACCAGTGGTGAGAGCACGTGGTGCGGAGACAGCTTCTCGCCACGCCACTTGGTAGGAGCGACCGGTCAGGTAGGACGCAATCCAAGAGTGAGCCGCGCCGGAGATGCCCAGCTCGGAGAGGGTGGAGAGGAGGATCTGATGGTTCACAGTATCAAAGGCAGCAGACAGGTCTAGAAGGACAAGATTAGAGGAGAGAGAGTTAGCTTTAGCAGTGCGGAGAGCCTCCGTGACACAGAGAAGAGCAGTCTCAGTTGAATGACCAGTCTTGAAACCTGACTGGTTTGGATAAAGAAGGTCATTCTGAGAGAGATAGCAAGAGAGTTGGCTAAAGACGGCACATTCAAGAGTTTTGGAGAGAAAAGAAAGAAGGGATACTGGTCTGTAGTTGTTGACATCAGAGGGATCGAGTGTTGGTTTTTTGAGAAGGGGTGCAACTCTCGCTCTCTTGAAGACGGAAGGGACATAGCCAGCGGTCAAGGATGAGTTGATCAGCGAGGTGAGGTAAGGGAGAAGGTCACCGGAGATGGTCTGGAGAAGAGAGGAGGGGATAGGGTCAAGCGGGCAGGTTGTTGGGAGGCCGGCCGTCACAAGTCGCAAGATTTTATCTGTTTATCGTGTTTGGTGGTGCCCCTTGCTTAGTGGTGTTGCAGACTCTGGGGCCTTTCAGAACAGGTGTATATATACTGAGATCATGTGACAGATCATGTGACACTTAGATTGCACACAGGTGGACTTTATTTAACTAATTATGTGACTTCTGAAGGTAATTGGTTGCACCAGATCTTATTTAGGGGCTTCATAGCAAAGGGGGTGAATACATATGCACACACCACTTTTCCGTTATTTATTTTTTAGAATAATTTTTGGAAACATTTCATTTCACTTCACCAATTTGGAATATTTTGTGAATGTCCATTACATGAAATCCAAATAAAATTATATTTAAATTACAGGTTGTAATGCAACAAAATTGGAAAAACGCCAAGGGGATGAATACTTTTGCCAGGCACTGTATACGTTATACGGACACAGTATGTTTTACATTAGTTATCTTGTTGTTATTAGTTGTTATTATTCCCAACCTTCAGCTCAATTCAACCCCTCCCATCTATCTCTTAACACCATCCATATTGGATTTATATTTGCCATATATTTTTTAACTGTACTGAAATGTTTCACAAAAGTTCTGAACCTTTCTATTCTCATTCTTTCTACAGATTGTAAATTGAAAATATTTTTTTTTGCTGAAAGTATTATAATATTATTGATCGATTGACTATGACTTTTCAGATCACCCAGTAGTGCTATCTGCAGGGTTAGCTTCAGGTAAATATTGCAATCCTTCAGCCATTCCTGGACCTGTGACCAAAAACAAGCTACATATGGACAGTACCAAAACAAATGATCTAATGATTCTGTCTCTTCGCAGCAAAATCTGCAGAGCTGGGAAGGTTGTATCCCCCATATAAATAACATTCTATTGGTAGCAAGAATTTTATATAATAATTTAAACAAAACAATTATAAGTTTTGAATCCGGCGTTGTTTTGCGTATCAGTTCATAAACCATGTGCCATGGAATCGGTACGTCCAAAATC
>NW_028163024.1:17500-48326 GCF_964263955.1 Coregonus lavaretus | reverse complement strand
TTTTTTTTGTCTGGTTTTTTTTTCTGATGGTTGCATCATAGTGATCATTACTTTAAACATTTGTTTACATAACCTAAAGGGATTAACTCTTCTTTCCAAACCCCATAAATGTTGTATTTCTCAAAACACCTAGGGGCAGTTTCCCGGACCCAGAATAAGTCTAGTTCTGGATTAAAAATAATTCTCATTGAAAGTATGTCGTAATCCAGGACTAGGCTTGATCTGTGTGAGGGAAACCAGCCCTTGACTTTGTGAAGGGAGGAACCAGCTGACCTCATCTATTTTTTGGCAAACTCCAAGCAGGCTGTCATGTGCATTTTACTGAGGAGTGGCTTCCGTCTGGCCACTCTAGGAACTCTAGAGCTCTATCAGAGTGACCATTGGGTTCTTGGTCACCTCCCTAACCAAGGCCCTTCTCCCCCGATTGCTCAGTTTGGCCGGGCGACCAGCTCTAGGAAGAGTCTTGGTGGTTCCAAACTTCTTCCATTTAAGAATGATGGAGGCCACTGTGTTCTTGGGGACATTCAGTGCTGCAAGAATGTTTTGTTACCCTTCCCCAGATCTGTGACTCGACACAATCCTGTCTCGGAGCTCTACGGACAATTCCTTTGACCTTATGTTCTGACATGCACTGTCAACTGTGGGACCTTATATATACAGGTGTGCCTTTCCAAATCATGTCCAATTAATTGAATTTACCACAGGTGGACTCCAATCAAGTTGTAGGAACATCTCAAGGATAATCAATGATAACAGGATGCACCTAAGCTAAATTTCGAGTCTCATAGAAAAGGGTCTGAATACTTATGTAAACAAGGTATTTCAGTTTTTTATTTTGAATAAATGTTTTAATGTTTTTGTCATTATGGGGTATTGTGTGTAGATTGCTGAGGATTTTTATTTATTTAATCAATTTTAGAATAAGGCTGTAATGTAACAAAATGTGGAAAAAGTCAAGGGGTCTGAATACTTTCCAAGGCACTGTATGTGCAAATAGTTAAACTACAAATGGGAAAATAAATAAATATGGGTTGTATTTACAATGGTGTTTGTTCTTCACTGGTTGCCCCTTTCTGGTGGCAACAGGTCACAAATCTTGCTGCTGTGATGGCACACTGTGGTATTTCACCCAATATATATGGGAGTTTATCCAAATTGGATTTGTTTTCGAATTCTTTGTGGGTCTGTGTAATCTGAGGGAAATAAGTGTCTCTAATATGGTCATACATTTGGCAGGAGGTTAGGAAATGCAGCTCAGTTTCCACCTCATTGTGTGGGCAGAGTGTACATAGCCTGTCTTCTCTTGAGAGCCAGGTCTGCCTACCGCAGCCTTTCTCAATAGCAAGGCTATGCTCACTGAGTCTGTACATAGTCAAAGCTTTCCTTAAGTTTGGGTCAGTCACTGTGGTCAGGTATTCTGCCACTGTGTACTCTCTGTTTAGGGCCAAATAGCATTCTAGTTTGCTCAGTTTATTGTAAATTATTTTCAATGTGTCCAAGTAATTCTCTTTTTGTTTTCTCTTCTGTGCTTCTTCTCTCTCCAACACTGTAGTGTTCTCTGTGTTAACATGTTAAATTATTCACTCTAAGCCTGCTCAAACAATCATCAATTATACAATATGAAGTGAAACCTTTGGAAAAAGCTGTAGACCATATTCTGATTAATATATTAGAGGATCTCTGTGTGTGTGTGGAACTTATACGTCCACAACATTTACACTCAGTAATACACCAATCAGAGTGTACTGTCATGTACTCTCATCACTCTCATCATGAAACAGCCATCTTGAACATTAGTTTAATGTTGCTGGTGAGTGGGGGGAACACGTTGAGGTGCTTGTCCAATATTCAACCAGGCTTGATATGATTGACATTTCCCCTTTGCACAACACACAACACCTCCAGTGCCTGAAGGTCCCAGCTGTCCCAGTGTGTTGATTTAGACGACGACTCATTGAGATTATATAATACCTGACCAGACACAGCTGTAGTTTACTGTTAATACCTGACCAGACACAGCTGTAGTTTACTGTTAATACCTGACCAGACACACCTGTAGTTTACTGTTAATACCTGACCAGACACAGCTGTAGTTTACTGTTAATACCTGACCAGACACAGCTGTAGTTTACTGTTAATACCTGACCAGACACAGCTGTAGTCTACTGTTAATACCTGACCAGACACAGCTGTAGTTTACTGTTAATACCTGACCAGACACAGCTGTAGTTTACTGTTAATACCAGACCAGACACACCTGTAGTCTACTGTTAATACCTGACCAGACACAGCTGTAGTTTACTGTTAATACCTGACCAGACACAGCTGTAGTTTACTGTTAATACCTGACCAGACACAGCTGTAGTTTACTGTTAATACCTGACCAGACACAGCTGTAGTTTACTGTTAATACCTGACCAGACACAGCTGTAGTTTACTGTTAATACCTGACCAGACACACCTGTAGTTTACTGTTAATACCTGACCAGACACACCTGTAGTTTACTGTTAATACCTGACCAGACACAGCTGTAGTTTACTGTTAATACCTGACCAGACACACCTGTAGTTTACTGTTAATACCTGACCAGACACAGCTGTAGTTTACTGTTAATACCTGACCAGACACAGCTGTAGTTTACTGTTAATACCTGACCAGACACAGCTGTAGTTTACTGTTAATACCTGACCAGACACAGCTGTAGTTTACTGTTAATACCTGACCAGACACACCTGTCGTTTACTGTTAATACCAGACCAGACACAGCTGTAGTTTACTGTTAATACCTGACCAGACACAGCTGTAGTTTACTGTTAATACCTGACCAGACACAGCTGTAGTTTACTGTTAATACCTGACCAGACACACCTATAGTTTACTGTTAATACCTGACCAGACACAGCTGTAGTTTACTGTTAATACCTGACCAGACACAGCTGTAGTCTACTGTTAATACCTGACCAGACACACCTGTAGTTTACTGTTAATACCTGACCAGACACAGCTGTAGTTTACTGTTAATACCTGACCAGACACACCTGTCGTTTACTGTTAATACCTGACCAGACACACCTGTAGTTTACTGTTAATACCTGACCAGACACACCTGTAGTTTACTGTTAATACCTGACCAGACACAGCTGTAGTTTACTGTTAATACCTGACCAGACACAGCTGTAGTCTACTGTTAATACCTGACCAGACACACCTGTAGTTTACTGTTAATACCTGACCAGACACAGCTGTAGTTTACTGTTAATACCTGACCAGACACACCTGTAGTTTACTGTTAATACCTGACCAGACACACCTGTAGTTTACTGTTAATACCTGACCAGACACAGCTGTAGTTTACTGTTAATACCTGACCAGACACACCTGTAGTTTACTGTTAATACCTGACCAGACACAGCTGTAGTTTACTGTTAATACATGACCAGACAGAGCTGTAGTTTATTGTTAATACCTGACCAGACACAGCTGTAGTCTACTGTTAATTCCTGACCAGACACAGCTGTAGTTTACTGTTAATACCTGACCAGACACACCTGTAGTTTACTGTTAATACCTGACCAGACACAGCTGTAGTTTACTGTTAATACCTGACCAGACACAGCTGTAGTTTACTGTTAATACCTGACCAGACAGAGCTGTAGTCTACTGTTAATACCTGACCAGACACAGCTGTAGTTTACTGTTAATACCTGACCAGACACAGCTGCAGTTTACTGTTAATACCAGACCAGACACACCTGTAGTCTACTGTTAATACCTGACCAGACACAGCTGTAGTTTACTGTTAATACCTGACCAGACACAGCTGTAGTCTACTGTTAATACCTGACCAGACACAGCTGTAGTTTACTGTTAATACCTGACCAGACACAGCTGTAGTTTACTGTTAATACCTGACCAGACACACCTGTAGTCTACTGTTAATACCTGACCAGACACAGCTGTAGTTTACTGTTAATACCTGACCAGACACAGCTGTAGTTTACTGTTAATACCTGACCAGACACACCTGTCGTTTACTGTTAATACCTGACCAGACACAGCTGTAGTTTACTGTTAATACCTGACCAGACACAGCTGTAGTTTACTGTTAATACCTGACCAGACACAGCTGTAGTTTACTGTTAATACCTGACCAGACACAGCTGTAGTTTACTGTTAATACCTGACCAGACACAGCTGTAGTTTACTGTTAATACCTGACCAGACACAGCTGTAGTTTACTGTTAATACCTGACCAGACACACCTGTAGTTTACTGTTAATACCTGACCAGACACAGCTGTAGTTTACTGTTAATACCTGACCAGACACAGCTGTAGTTTACTGTTAATACCTGACCAGACACAGCTGTAGTTTACTGTTAATACCTGACCAGACACAGCTGCAGTTTACTGTTAATACCAGACCAGACACACCTGTAGTCTACTGTTAATACCTGACCAGACACAGCTGTAGTTTACTGTTAATACCTGACCAGACACACCTGTAGTTTACTGTTAATACCTGACCAGACACAGCTGTAGTTTACTGTTAATACCTGACCAGACACAGCTGTAGTTTACTGTTAATACCTGACCAGACACACCTGTAGTCTACTGTTAATACCTGACCAGACACAGCTGTAGTTTACTGTTAATACCTGACCAGACACAGCTGTAGTTTACTGTTAATACCTGACCAGACACAGCTGTAGTTTACTGTTAATACCTGACCAGACACACCTGTCGTTTACTGTTAATACCTGACCAGACACAGCTGTAGTTTACTGTTAATAACTGACCAGACACAGCTGTAGTTTACTGTTAATACCTGACCAGACACAGCTGTAGTTTACTGTTAATACCTGACCAGACACAGCTGTAGTTTACTGTTAATACCTGACCAGACACAGCTGTAGTTTACTGTTAATACCTGACCAGACACAGCTGTAGTTTACTGTTAATACCTGACCAGACAGAGCTGTAGTCTACTGTTAATTCCTGACCAGTGTTAAATTGCGTCAATTCAAATCTGGTATAGGAACAAAAAGAGGTCAATACACGTCTTCTAAATAGACTAGTATTTTAATTAATGCAAACACTTGAATGGTAAATATGATATTCGTATATACGGGCTCACTGAAAAACCACGCAGGGCAGACAGAGAACTGAGCTTTTGTTATAAGTTCTTCTTTAAATATTCTGACAGGCCCAGCAGGGAGCGGTCAGAGTAGAGGCTGGGTGTGGTTTAAACTTACCCAACCTATCGTTGGCGCACAGGCTGGTCCCAGCCCCTTAGTTGTTATCTTTACAAATTGTCTAGAGTCAGCAACCTCAGACATAGTTTGTTCTTCTTCATTGTGCCCCCGCACATTGACTCTGCAACGGTACCCCCCTGTATATATAGCCTCCCTACTGTTATTTTATTTTACTTCTGCTGTTTTTTTTCTCAACACTATTTTTGTTGTTGTTTTATTTTTACTTTTTTTGTTAAAAATAAATGCACTGTTGGTTAAGGGCTGTAAGTAAGCATTTCACTGTAATGTCTGCACCTGTTGTATTCGGCGCATGTGACCAATAAAATTTGATTTGATTTGAGAACACATGTCCTTGAGCAGTTTAACAAAGAGGCAGTGTGTGTGTGAGTCACAAGTCTGTCTCAGCCTACCCCCTAACGGTTCCTCACATTAATCACAGCTTGTTATGTTAAACAATCTATATCAGTACAGCACAAACCTATTATGTTTAATCATTAATGTATTCTTTCTAAGCTAGGCATCACATCTAGTTGTAAGAAAATAGATCCCAACAATCCCCCTTTTCACACCCGCTGGGTGTGAACCCAAAATAAGAAATTTCAGGGAAATTTAGGAAATCCCCCTTTTGACACCCACTAGGGTGTCACTCATTAAAATACAATAGAAACAAAAAGAATCACACTTTTATTAATAGTCAATAATGATAATAAAAAGGCCTTCAGTCCTTCCATCTACACCTAACTTGTACTAGGTTGGCTACCAGCCACCCAGGAACTTCAAATCTTCACATAAGGAAAGACAAACATTCACAATAGTTAAAATGGATTTATAAAACACTAGGGTGTCACTCCACCACCTCACCAATAGCAAACCAAGGGTCATCCTCAGTCAGCTTCATCTCAGTGTCTGCATCTCCTTCTTGAGCCCCTAGGAGGGGCATCATACCCGCAGCATGCACGACATCTGTAACAGACTTTCTCAGACAAGGAATCACACAGGCAGCACAGCACATTAATATTAGAAACACAACTACTAGGGTCAGAAATCCAGTAACCACCAATGCAGCATACTTACCAAACCACTCCCCCAACCAGGAGAACAGTCCGGTTTCCTCCACTCCAGCCATGCTCTTCATTTCAGCTGATAGTTTATCTAAACCAACTAGGGCTTTAGAGATACTCCCGTCAGGACTGGTATTGTTAGGGATAAACGTACAACAATGGCTTACCATTCTATAGACACCACCCCTTTCTGCCAGATCTAGAGCCAACCTCTTTTTACTAAGTCATAAGAGTGAGATGGCGGATAATTGTTCAAAGATCCCTTTTGTTGCATCCCTAGTCCAGCCAATAAATAATTGTTGGTCGTAATAGATATAATTAATCCAATCCACAATTTTGCTTGTCACCCATCAAAAGAACGTGGTAGTAAACCCTTCCCCTAATTGTTTCATAGCTCTGTATCCATCCGATACCCCCCCTTGGTATCCCAATCGCATCCATCTAAATAGGGCTATTCTCCTTCTTGTTAAAACTCCTCCTACATCTGTTTAATCCTTGGTTCCTGGTGACTAATTCTAACTAGCTGAACCAGTGGAACCAGGGCGCACGTATCTAGCCACCCTTTTGGAATTCTCTGCCTTACACTGCCTTTACTGGCACACGCCCACCACACATCGGTTACAGGGGCTGTAAGGTTCAAAATTCTCTCCTGTGCTTCCGAACTTAAGTCCGTCACATTACTACTATCTCCAATTGATAATTGGTGATGTCTTTGTTTCTCTTTACCCCCCATCTGGATGTTCAGTCCCGCCCGTTCTCATATCCCCTTCCCCAAGTGTGTTTAAACACCTGAGTCTAGGAACAATCCGCCGTGGGGGCCGAACACGAATATAATGGGATTTTATAATCCCAAGTTGCTTATTGACATGTACCCCACCCGTTGGCTACGTCCCTAACCCTCATTTTGAATCCTACAGTCTGCCCTTCTCTGACTCCCATTTTGTAGGCCACTCGTCCTTGACGGTCAGTATGTCGGGTCGCTTCTCTTCTCTTTTACTTCTTAACAATGTTAAGGGCATAGCGTAATTGGTGGTGGATCTTGACATATCAGGACCATTACCGAGACTATGATGCAACTCAAGTTATCCATATTCCCAAAAACCGCCAACCCTCTCCTGTCCTCAGTCTTTCTGCTTGGTACTACCCCATACACACACCCTGAGAACACACTACAGTGATGATAGGTCGGGGTAGGAGATCTTCGTTAACAGAGGTGATCCCCAGACCCTATTGGTCCAGTTCTTCTCTCTAACTCTGCATGTATTCAGTGGTGCTTGCATGTGTTCTTACCTTTTTGCAGTGGGTAACGTGGACCCAGGTTGCTCTTTCTGCTATTCTAATGGCAAAGGCAGTGACCAATATAACCTGATAGGGCCCTTCCCAACAGGCCTGCTTCGAGTTTTTCTTCTTTAGGGACTGGATGCTCACCAGTCACCTGGTTAGATAGAGTGGGTCACCTTCTCCTTTAGTTCACCTGTGGGGCACAAAACCTCTGACATACGGGTGTGGTTAATAAACTATCTTCACATGTGTTCAGCTCTCAATTTCTATTTCTGACTGCATTCTCTTTCTAGACTGTATCTAAAAAAGTACCACCTACCTAAACAATCACTTAGGTAATATTGGTAATTTATCATCCAATTGCCATCCCTTATTTTTTTTAAAAATTTTTAGACTGTCCCTTGCTTCTTTATTGCTCCTCCCACTTCTTTTGTCTTTTATGGTGGCTAAATTCGACTTTCATTTGTCAAGAATGCTGTAGGTGGGTGTAGTGGTGGAATCAAGCGCAGGACACCGAAGTATAGTCCAAAATACTTTAGTTCAAATTCCAACAAGGAAAATACGTACAAAACTTGCCCGAAGGCGAAACTACGCACGAAGGCGACACAAACAAAAGGCGCACTAAACAGGTGCGTAAATGCTCCAACACAGTGGAGTGAAGCTCAACCGAGCGAAAAACCAAGCACAACACACGACAGAAAATAATCACACACAAACACAGACACACCCAACGAGACTTAAATAGAACACTAATGAGGACTAACTAGACACAGGTGTACAACATCAAGACCAAACCAAACGAACATGAAACATAGATCGGTGGCAGCTAGTACTCCGGGGACGACGACCGCCGAAGCCTGCCCAAACCAGGAGGAGGAGCAGCCTCGGCCGAAACCGTGACAGTACCCCCCCCTTGACGCGCGGCTCCAGCCGTGCGCCGACCCCGGCCTCGGGGACGACCAGGAGGACGCGGAGCAGGGCGCGCGGGATGGTCCCGGTGGAACTCCGACAGGAGAGATGGGTCTAGGATGTCCTTCCGCGGCACCCAGCACCGCTCCTCCGGGCCGTACCCCTCCCACTCCACGAGATACTGGAGACCCCCCATCCGGCGTCTGGAGTCCAAGATGGACCGAACGGTGTACGCCGGAGCCCCCTCGATGTCCAATGGGGGCGGAGGAGTCTCTCCTATCTCATTGTCCTGGAGTGGACCAGCTACCACCGGCCTGAGAAGAGACACATGGAACGAGGGGTTAATATTCTTATATTCAACAGGTAGATGTAACCTATAACACACCTCGTTCAATCTTCTCAGGACTTTAAAGGGCCCCACAAACCGCCGACCCAGCTTCCGGCAGGGCAGGCGGAGGGGCAGGTTTCTGGTAGAGAGCCAGACTCGATCTCCGGGTGCGTACACCGGCCCCTCACTGCGGTGGAGATCGGCGCTCGCCTTGTGACGAAGGACGGCCCGCTGCAGGTGGACGTGGGCAGCATTCCACGTCTCTTCCGAGCGCCTCATCCAATCATCCACCGCAGGGGCCTCGATCTGGCTCTGCTGCCATGGTGCCAGAACCGGCTGGTAACCCAATACACATTGGAAAGGGGTTAGGTTAGTAGAGGAGTGGCGGAGAGAGTTCTGGGCCATCTCGGCCCAGGGAATGTAACGCGCCCACTCCTCTGGCCGGTCCTGGCAATACGACCTCAGAAACCTACCCACATCCTGGTTAACACGTTCTACCTGCCCATTACTCTCCGGGTGGTACCCCGAGGTAAGGCTAACCGAGACCCCCAGACGCTCCATAAACGCTCTCCACACACGGGAGGTAAACTGAGGGCCTCGATCAGACACTATATCCTCGGGGACCCCGTAATGCCGGAAGACGTGGGTAAATAGGGCCTCAGCGGTCTGTAGGGCAGTAGGAAGACCCGACATAGGGAGAAGACGACAGGCCTTAGAGAACCGGTCCACAACGACCAGGATGGTGGTATTCCCCTGAGAGAGGGGAAGGTCTGTTACAAAATCCACCGAGAGGTGGGACCATGGTCGTTGTGGAACGGGTAGGGGCTGTAACTTACCCCTGGGCAGATGTCGGGGCGCCTTACACTGGGCGCACACCGAGCAGGAGGAGACGTAAACCCTCACATCCCTAGCCAAAGTAGGCCACCAGTATTTAGTGCTAAGGCAATGCACTGTCCGGCCAATACCCGGATGTCCAGAGGAGGGTGACGTGTGAGCCCAGTAGATGAGTCGATCCCGAATCTCGAGCGGAACGTACCTCCGACCCTCAGGACATTGTGGAGGTCTGGGGTCTGTACGCAACGCTCGCTCGATCTCGGCATCGACCTCCCACACCACCGGTGCCACAAGGCAAGACTCCGGTAGTATGGGAGTAGGCTCAACGGACCTCTCCTCCGTGTCATTCCGCCGGGACAGTGCATCTGCCTTACCATTCTGGGACCCAGGGATGTACGTGATTTTAAATACGAACCTGGTGAGAAACATACTCCATCGAGCCTGGCGAGGGTTCAGTCTCCTCGCTGCCCGGATGTACTCCAGGTTCCGATGGTCAGTCAAAATGAGGAAAGGGTGTTGAGCCCCCTCAAGCCAATGCCTCCACACCTTAAGGGCTTGAACTACAGCTAACAGCTCCCTGTCCCCAACGTCATAGTTACGCTCCGCCGGGCTGAGCTTTTTGGAGTAAAAAGCACAGGGGCGGAGTTTAGGTGGCGAGCCGGACCGTTGAGAGAGAACGGCCCCTATACCAGCCTCAGACGCGTCCACCTCAACCTGAAATGGAATTGTGGGATCCGGATGCGCCAGCACCGGAGCCGACGTAAACAGGTCCTTCAGTCTCCCAAAGGCCCTGTCTGCATTAGCTGACCACTGCAGGCGCACCGGACCCCCCTTCAGAAGGGACGTGATGGGAGCTGCCACCTGTCCAAAACCCCGGATAAACCTCCGGTAGTAATTCGCAAAGCCCAAGAACTGCTGCACCTCTTTTACAGTGGTTGGAGTTTGCCAATTACGCACAGCGGACACACGATCCACCTCCATTCTCACCCCTGACGCGGACAACCGATAACCCAAAAAGGAGACCGACTCCTGGAAAAACAGACATTTCTCTGCCTTGACATATAGGTCGTGCTCCAACAGCCTCCTCAATACCCGTCGCACCAGGGTTATATGCTCGGCTCGGGTAGACGAGTACACCAGAATATCATCAATGTACACGACCACCCCTTGTCCCTGCATATCCCGGAAAATGTCATCTACGAAGGATTGGAAGACTGATGGAGCATTCATCAACCCATATGGCATGACAAGATACTCGAAATGACCTGACGTGGTACTAAACGCCGTTTTCCATTCATCGCCCTCCCTAATGCGCACCAAGTTATACGCGCTCCTGAGATCCAATTTTGTGAAAAACCGCGCCCCATGCAATGACTCCGTCATGGTCGCAATCAGAGGGAGTGGATAACTGTATTTCACAGTAATCTGATTGAGACCACGGTAATCAATGCACGGGCGCAACCCTCCATCTTTCTTTTTCACAAAAAAGAAACTTGAAGAGGCGGGGGAAATGGAAGGCCGAATGTATCCCTTTCTCAAAGATTCGGCTATGTAAGTCTCCATAGCTTTCCTCTCCTCTTGAGACAACGGATACACATGGCTCCGTGGGAGCGCTGCTCCTGCCTGGAGATCAATCGCACAATCCCCCTGTCTATGGGGAGGCAACTGCGTCGCCCTAGTTTTGCTAAACACAAGAGCTAAATCCCCATATTCAGGCGGAATGTGCAGTGCGGGCACTTGGTTTGGACTTTCCACCGAAGTCGCCCCCACGGAAACACCCAGACATCGCCCCTCACACTGAGCAGACCACCCATCGAGAGCCCTCTGTTGCCACGAAATAGCAGGGTTATGGGTGCTTAACCAGGGAATCCCCAGCACCACTGGGTACGCAGGAGAGTCGATCAGATACAGCTGTATAGTCTCTTCATGACCCCCCTGCGCACACATCCTAAGTGGCGCTGTGACCTCCCTGATCAACCCCGACCCCAACGGGCGGCTATCTAAGGCATGTACGGGAAAAGGTTTGTCAACAGGCAGGAGAGGGATCCCTAACTCTAAACAAAACTTTCGATCAACAAAATTCCCAGCTGCGCCTGAATCTACTAGCGCCTTATGCTGGGAATGAGGTGCAACCTGTGGAAAACCAACCGGTATACAAAAGTGCGCAACAGAAAGCTCTGGGTAAGCGGGGCGTCTACTCACCTGGGAGGCCCCCCCAGTGCGTGGCCTGTTTTCCTCTCCCTCGGAGAACCCTCCCCAGCACCTGGCCGCAGTGTGCCCTCCACGACCGCACTTGGTGCAGGAGACAGGCCCCCTCGGGCTCTTCCTCCTCCGCTCTCTAGCGCCAGCGCCCCCGAGCTCCATGGGGCACGGCTCGGAGGCGCTGGAGGGTGAAATGGACGGACCCCCCTCGGAACGTCCGCGGGTAGCTAGCAGGTTATCCAGCCTGATGGACATGTCGACCAACTGGTCGAACGAGAGGCTGGTGTCCCTACAGGCCAGCTCCCGACGGACGTCCTCGCGAAGACTACATCTGTAGTGATCGACGAGAGCCCGCTCATTCCACCCTGCATCTGCCGCTAGAGTACGGAATTCTAGGGCGAACTCCTGGGCACTCCTCCTCCCCTGCCGGAGGAAGACCAGACGCTCCCCCACCGCTTTCCCCTCCGGGGGATGGTCAAACACCGCCCTGAAGCGGCGGGAGAACTCGTCGTAGGTGATTGTATCCGCGTCGATCCTCCTCCACTCCGCGTTGGCCCATTCCAACGCCTTCCCGGAAAGGCAGGAGATCAGGGCGGACACGCTCTCATGTCCCGAGGGCGCCGGGTGCACGGTGGCCAGGTACAGCTCCACCTGGAGAAGGAATCCCTGACACCCGGCCGCGGTCCCATCGTAGGCCCTCGGGAGTGAGAGTCGAACTCCTCGGGGTTCCGGAACGGGAATGGGCTGACTGGCCGATGGTGCTGGCAGGGAGGATGGCGGTGGAGGAGTCCCCCAGCCTCGGATGGTGGTGATCACCTCCTGCAGTGCGGACCCCATCTGCAGGATCTGGTCACTTTGTTCACGGACCTTGTCCTCCAGCGTCGCCTGGGCTGCTGCGGCTCCTGCTGATTCCATTCTTTAAGGTGTGTGATTCTGTCAAGAATGCTGTAGGTGGGTGTAGTGGTGGAATCAAGCGCAGGACACCGAAGTATAGTCCAAAAGACTTTAGTTCAAATTCCAACAAGGAAAATACGAACAAAACTTGCCCGAAGGCGAAACTACGCACGAAGGCGACACAAACAAAAGGCGCACTAAACAGGTGCGTAAACGCTCCAACACAGTGGAGTGAAGCTCAACCGAGCGAAAAACCAAGCACAACACACGACAGAAAATAATCACACACAAACACAGACACACCCAACGAGACTTAAATAGAACACTAATGAGGACTAACTAGACACAGGTGTACAACATCAAGACCAAACCAAACGAACATGAAACATAGATCGGTGGCAGCTAGTACTCCGGGGACGGCGACCGCCGAAGCCTGCCCGAACCAGGAGGAGGAGCAGCCTCGGCCGAAACCGTGACATCATTCAGTTCAGAATCAATAGTAATCCAATCAATCAATCCCTTATCTTGTAAAAACACTCATGTTTAGTTCAAACTCTGTTCTACCCCGGCTCTCCCGGGCTTGACCTGAAGACTGATGGTTGGACATGACAGGTCCATCCTTAAATCTTTCAAACCTAACACAAACCCCCTAAATTTAACATAACAACCCTTTATAACCATCATACTAGGTGTGTTGTTTTTTATTTGAAAAACCCAATTTGAAAAACAACCACCACAAATAGCCAGGCCCCACTTAATTTGGTAGCTCACTTTTACAACCTAAATACTGCCTAACTTCACTACTTCTCCCCCTAGCCCTGGGCAACGTTCCAATGAGATAAGCTAATATCTTTCTCCTGGTTATACATTTTGTTAACCTTCAATTACCATCAGTAATCTAAAGATGGTAGTACACACAAAACATGATACAGATATCCCCAGTCCTAACCCATCAATAATTGTTTGTATCAATCTAATTCCTCATAACTAATCCATAAAACCACTCAAAATTCCTCGAGTATACAATGATTATTTAATTGATTACCCTAAATCTGCTACATGTGATCTCATCTCAAATGATCCATTATTAATTATTTGATCAACCCCCTAGGAAAATCTTTCTCCCCTTCTATTGTTCCTGTCCCCCCTGTAAATGTCATATTTCAGTTTTTAGCCAATATAATCACGGTTACATCAAATGTTCCCTCCTTTGGCCATTTAGTTACTATCTTTCTGGTCCTTTTTCTCATTTGTTAGAGATATTACCAATATCTTCACTATTTTCTGGGAACCTTCTCTTCACGATTGCTACTAGTGATCCTGCCATCTCTACTTCTGGTGTGGTCTAATGTCTATATTAGGGTGTAAGGTAAATTATTCCTGTTGTCTTTTTCAGCTAAACGTTTTATATCCCTCAGTTAATGGTATTTTCTCCCTAATATATCTTCATACTCTTCCTCTTTCCCTAAATGAGATTTAATCCCTTGCCTTTCCTCTACTATCCTTCTCTCATTACTGGATCAATGATAATAACTGTAATAACTATTAATAATATTTGTAATAACTATTTCACATTAAATTGTGCCTTTTTCTGATAATGTTATAATTGTAGCCTATTGCATTACTTTAGTTTAAAATATATGTTTGTTTATTTAACAAATCTAGAACCCACTATAGGTTGGTGCTATTCCCTCAGCATAATAGCTAAAGCTACTTGCATCCCCTGGTCCCCGTAACGAAAATAAATTGTCGTTCTAGAATTCACCAACTATTTGTATACACCACTGGTGTTAAGCAACCTATCGAATAAAGTAATAACAATTAGAATTTATCAAAGCTGTGACGTTCTGGCTCCGGGACTCTTTGTTGTGAGCCAGGGTTGTCATTTTCTTTTGGGTGTATTTCTATGTGGGATCTGGTTGTTCATTTTCTATGTTTGGTTTTGTTGTTAATTGGGCATATGACTCCCAATCGGAGGTAACGAGTGTCAGCTGTTCGGCTCGTTATCTCTGATTGGGAGCCATATTTAATCTGTGTGGTTTCACCTTTGTTTGTGGGTTTTTGTTTCCGTGTGGCTGTTTGTTGTATTCAGCATTGAACTTCACTTTCGTCTATTTTGGTTTATTGTTTTCGATCGTGGTTTCTTTAATAAATAAAGTCTACGATGTTCGCTCAACACGCTGCGCTTTGGTCTCATCCTTTCGACGATCGTGACAGAAAAACCCACCACAAGAGGACCAAGCGGCGTAACAAGCGGCAACAGGACCTACCTACGCAGGATTTATGGGAGCCTCCTAAGGACTTTTGGACATGGGAGGAGATACGGGCTGGAAAGGGTCCTTGGGCACAACCGGAGGAGTACCACCGCCCTCGTGAAGAGCTGGAGGCAGCTGCAGCCGAGAGGAGGTGGTATGAGGAGGCAGCGCGGAGTCGAGGCTGGAAGCCCGTGGTTACTCCCCAAAAATTTCTTGGGGGGGGGCTAAAAGGGAGTGTGGCGAAGTCAGGTAGGAGACCTGCGCCTACTCCCTGGACTGACCGTGGAGAGCGGGAGTACGGGCAGACACCATGTTACGCAGTAGAGCGCATGGTGTCTCCTGTACGCAGGCATAGCCCGGTGCGGTACATTCCAGCTCCTCGTATCGGCCGGGCTAGATTGAGTGTTGAGCCGGATGTCATGAGGCCGGCCCCACGCAGCAGGCCACCAGTGCGTCTCCTCGGGCCGGCTTACATGGCACCAGCCCTACGTATGGTTTCCCCGGTTCGCCTACTTAGCCCGGTGCGGGTTATTCCTCCTTCCCGTACTGGTCGGGCGACGGGGAGCATACAACCAGGTAGGGTTGGGCAGGCTCAGTGCTCAAGGGAGCCAGTACGCCTGCACGGTCCGGTATTTCCGGCGCCGCCTCCCCGCTCCAGCCCAGTACCACCAGTGCCTACACCACGCACCGAGCCTCCTGTGTGTTCCCAGAGTCCTGTGCGTCCTGTTGCTGCTCCCCGCACTAGCCCTGAGATGCGTGTCCTCAGCCCGGGACCACCAGTTCCGGCACCACGCACTAGGACTTATGTGCGTCCCCAGGGTCCTGCATGCCCTGTTGCTGCTCCCCGCACTAGCCCTGAGATGCGTGTCCTCAGCCCGGGACCACCAGTTCCGGCACCACGCACTAGGACTTATGTGCGTCCCCAGGGTCCTGCATGCCCTGTTGCTTCTCCCCGCACTAGCCCTGAGATGCGTGTCCTCAGCCCGGTACCTCCAGTTCCGGCACCACGCATCAGGTCTACGGTGCGCCTCAGACGGCCAGAGTCTGCCGTCTGCCCAACGGCGTCTGAACTGCCCGTCTGCCCAACGCCGTCTGAACTGCCCGTCTGCCCAACGCCGTCTGAACTGTCCGTCTGCCCAACGCCGTCTGAACTGCCCGTCTGTACTGAGCCTGCAAAGCCGCCCGTCTGCCATGAGCCTTCAGAGCCGTCCGCCAGACCGGAGCCGCTAGAGCTCTTCGCCAGACAGGATCAGCCAGAGCCTTCCGCCAGACAGGATCAGCCAGAGCCTTCCGCCAGACAGGATCAGCCAGAGCCTTCCGCCAGACAGGAGCAGCCGGAGCCTTCCGTCAGACCGGATCAGCCAGAGCCTTCCGCCAGACAGGAGCAGCCAGAGCCTTCCGCCAGACGGGATCAGCCAGAGCCTTCCGCCAGCCATGAGTGGCCAGATCCGTCAGCCAGCCATGAGCCGCCAGATCCGTCAGCCAGCCATGAGCAGCCAGATCCGTCAGCCAGCCATGAGCCGTCCAGCCAGGATCCGCCAGAGCCGTCCAGCCAGGATCCGTCAGAGCCAGCCAGCCAGGATCCGCCATTTAGTCCGGTGCTGCCCCTTAGTCCGGTGCTGTCCCTTAGCCTGGTGCTGCCTCTTAGTCCGGTGCTGCCCATTAATCCAGGTGGGTTTAAGTGGAGGGTGGTCATTGGGAGGAGGTTAAGAAAGCGGGTAGGAACTATAGTGGGGTGGTGGTCAAGCCCGGAGCCGGAACCGCCTCCGGGGAGCAACACCCACCCAGCCCTCCCCTATTGTGGGGTTGTGAGGCGCGGTCGCAGTCCGCGCCTTTAGGGGGGGGTACTGTGACGTTCTGGCTCCGGGACTCTTTGTTGTGAGCCAGGGTTGTCATTTTCTTTTGGGTGTATTTCTATGTGGGATCTGGTTGTTCATTTTCTATGTTTGGTTTTGTTGTTAATTGGGCATATGACTCCCAATCGGAGGTAACGAGTGTCAGCTGTTCGGCTCGTTATCTCTGATTGGGAGCCATATTTAATCTGTGTGGTTTCACCTTTGTTTGTGGGTTTTTGTTTCCGTGTGGCTGTTTGTTGTATTCAGCATTGAACTTCACTTTCGTCTATTTTGGTTTATTGTTTTCGATCGTGGTTTCTTTAATAAATAAAGTCTACGATGTTCGCTCAACACGCTGCGCTTTGGTCTCATCCTTTCGACGATCGTGACAAAAGCACTGCCTTCCAGTCAAGTATTTAGACCTCTACTTGAAATCTTACAGCTCAATCTAACTCGCTGGACTTTCTCTATTTTTTTTTTTTTTTTTCGCTAACCAGAGCCATAAATTATTCTCCTTTGTCCTCAACTCAATTTTCACAGCTCTATCGCCATTTCAGTTCGCTATTCAATTTCTTTAACCGTTCTCTCTGATTAGGCCCTAATTAATAAAACAAATACTTGCTATCATTGATAAGTATACATTTAATGATATTCCTATCATTTGAACGATGTACTGTCTCTCACCTATATTATACATTACTTCTATAACCTCAATAGTTTTGGTCCGATTACCCATTAAACCTTATCACATAATCAAACAACGGCACAACCTTAAACTCATTTTCTCTACTTTCTCACCCATGATGTACGTCTATGTTCGGGTGAGCAAGTTCATACGTATATATCGTTAGAAATGTATAGGTACCTCTCAAATAATCACTTCGTGGTGTTTTTAGCCAATTCTTGATTGACACAAATCACTTCTTCAAACTTTTTACCCGTGGAACCAAAAAATAGACTGTCATTTCCCGGACATTGCCCTTTAACGGCAGCCCAAACCTTACTATTCCTGTTTTGGGGTGGGTCATTCCTTCTACCGCTCTGGCCACGTCCTCTGTGTTCATGGCCTGTCTGCTAAATGGCATATTATTATTATTATTATTATTACTGTATACATCTAAGGTTGCTGGGGCCTCTTTCATTCGCCCCCAATAGATTAGGTAAGGCTGTCAGTGAGTACTGGCCCCCTCCTACTCTCTCTCTCACTGCTTCTTCATGCTCTTCTCCCATGTCTATATAGTGCCCTCTGGGAGGTGAAACCGGTATGTGCATCATTGGTGGAGAGGTTGCTCTACTTCCTTGTTTTCTCTCCTCGCTCAGGTCTCGCATAGTTTGTTCCATTTCTTTCAGCTGCTTTGCGCCTCTTCTCACTTCCTCTTCCATTCTTTTAACTTCCTTTTTTCTTTCTTCTCTCTCTCTCTGTCCTCTCTTTCCTGATTCTTCAGTTCTGTTTGGGTCAAACCCCCCATCAAGCATCAGGCTTCCCCTGTCGCCGTCACCCGTCAGGCTCATACGACTTTCCTTCTTCCTGTAATCTGGACAGAAAAAAAAAAAAAATGGGTCATTTAGCAGACACTCTTACAGGAGCAATTAGGGTTAAGTGCCTTGCTCAAGGGCACATCGACAGGTTTTTCACCTAGTCGGCTCGGGGATTAGAACCAGCAACCTTTCGGTTACTGGCACAACGCGCTTAACCACTAAGTTACCTGCCGCCCCATGTTCTCAACCTTGTCTCGTATAGCTCTTGCTGCTTCTAGCAGTGCCCCACAATATCCAGTGTTGGAGCCATTAGCTTTGGTGCCTCGTATGGGGGTGGAGACGTAGGCAGTTCTGGGTATAATCTTGGTGGCGGTTCCGTAGGGAACCTGGATCCTTCCTTCTTGTCCTGCTTCTCCTTATTGTTCTGTTTTCCTTCCCACATTTTCTTACGTTTTCAAGCATGGCTAGGCCAATCCGCTCCTTTAGCCTTGCTTTCTCCATTGCGTCTTTGATCTTGCCTCTGCGGGGCTCACCTTTATTCTTCCATTCACCTTCTGCTTTCTGAGTTCTTCTTTTCAGTGTTTCTAGTATTCTGCCAGGTTCTCCGTCTCCTGGGATTCCGTCAGTTGCAATTATACAACCGTCTTCTATCCACTCTTTGTATAATTTTTCTCCTCTCCGTTTCCTTTCTCTCCTTTCCATCTTTTCCTCCGTTTGTTTCAAGGGTGGACTTCATTACTTTCAGCACCCGTTCCGCCTCTGTGTGTCCCGCCATATTTATGTACACGACACTTCTTTCTTTTTATCTTTCTTTTAGAAATTTAAAATCTCACTTTTAATATATATTTTATTTTAATTTCTCTACCCTAGCATATCTATTCCCAATTGTTATTAACGGGTTATACGGTTTAAGCAACCACAGACTTCTTTAACTCCTAATTAGTTTTCTATCAACGTATACAGGTTTATTAATTTTAATAACCCGCATTCACTCTTTTATTACACTGGGATCATTCGCACTCTCATTCATACAACACCCTATACTTTAAAGTGCTCCTACGATCCTAGCCGTACTAGTTACGGACCTTGCCGATAGCGCAACACTATCTAAAATTTTAAGTGTCCCTCTGAGCCTAGCCGTACCCTCGTAGTTACGATCCTTGCCAGTAGCGCAACACTTTTAATCCAATAATTCCCTATACACCCAGTTCCCACCCCTGGTGGTCCTAGCCTGAGGATTTCAGTATTTTCCCTGGTCCTAGCCGTACCCTCGTAGTTACGGACCTTGCCGGTGGAACAATACTCTATGGTACCATGGTTTAACACTCACATTCACCAAAGGTTTGCATGTCACAATATGGTGCTTATCTACTCATAATAATTCGTATAATAATTCATAATTTACATTTACATTTACATTTAAGTCATTTAGCAGACGCTCTTATCCAGAGCGACTTACAAATTGGTGCATTCACCCTATAGCCAGTGGGATAACCACTTTACACATTTTTTTTTTTTTTTTTTTTTAGGAGGGGGGGGGGGGGGGGGGTAGAAGGATTACTTTATCCTATCCCAGGTATTCCTTAAAGAGGTGGGGTTTCAAATGTCTCCGGAAGGTGGTGAGTGACTCCGCTGTCCTGGCGTCGTGAGGGAGCTTGTTCCACCATTGGGGTGTCAGAGCAGCGAACAGTTTGGACTGGGCTGAGCGGGAACTATGCTTCCGCAGAGGAAGGGGAGCCAGCAGGCCAGAGGTGGATGAACGCAATGCCCTCGTTTGGGTGTAGGGACTGATCAGAGCCTGAAGGTACAGAGGTGCCGTTCCCCTCACAGCTCCATAGGCAAGCACCATGGTCTTGTAACAGATGCGAGCTTCAACTGGAAGCCAGTGGAGTGTGCGGAGGAGCGGGGTGACGTGAGAGAACTTGGGAAGGTTGAACACCAGACGGGCTGCGGCATTCTGGATGAGTTGTAGGGGTTTAATGGCACAGGCAGGGAGCCCAGCCAACAGCGAGTTGCAGTAATCCAGACGGGAGATGACAAGTGCCTGGATTAGGACCTGTGCCGCTTCCTGTGTAAGGCAGGGTCGTATTCTCCGAATGTTGTAGAGCATGAACGGGTCATCGGGTCACCGCCTTGATGTTAGCGGAGAACGACAGGGTGTTGTCCAGGGTCACGCCAAGGCTCTTCGCACTCTGGGAGGAGGACACAACGGAGTTGTCAACCGTGATGGCGAGATCATGGAACGGGCAGTCCTTCCCCGGGAGGAAGAGCAGCTCCGTCTTGCCAAGGTTCAGCTTGAGGTGGTGATCCGTCATCCATACTGATATGTCTGCCAGACATGCAGAGATGCGATTCGCCACCTGGTTATCAGTAGGGGGAAAGGAGAAGATTAGTTGTGTATCGTCAGCATAGCAATGATAGGAGAGGCCATGTGAGGATATTACAGAGCCAAGTGACTTGGTGTATAGGGAGAATAGGAGAGGGCCTAGAACTGAGCCCTGGGGGACACCAGTGGTGAGAGCACGTGGTGCGGAGACAGCTTCTCGCCACGCCACTTGGTAGGAGCGACCGGTCAGGTAGGACGCAATCCAGGAGTGAGCCGCGCCGGAGATGCCCAGCTCGGAGAGGGTGGAGAGGAGGATCTGATGGTTCACAGTATCAAAGGCAGCAGACAGGTCTAGAAGGACAAGAGCAGAGGAGAGAGAGTTAGCTTTAGCAGTGCGGAGAGCCTCCGTGACACAGAGAAGAGCAGTCTCAGTTGAATGACCAGTCCTGAAACCTGACTGGTTTGGATAAAGAAGGTCATTCTGAGAGAGATAGCAAGAGAGTTGGCTAAAGACGGCACGCTCAATAGTTTTGGAAAGAAAAGAAAGAAGGGATACTGGTCTGTAGTTGTTGACATCAGTGGGATCGAGTGTTGGTTTTTTGAGAAGGGGTGCAACTCTCGTTGCACCACTTACATCAAACAGGTGTTTCACAAAATTAATTTGGATAAAGCCAATATGCAGAACTTGAGTTATATAACAATAGGTGTCTGCTTACCTGTTTTTAGTTGTCCGGACTCTTTGTGAAACACACCGTCCAACGACAGCGATGTCCAATCGGCCGGACAATACCCAGCGAAGTCCCTCTACCAGATCACGTCGGCGGTCACCAATTGTTAAATTGCATCAATTCAAATCTGGTATAGGAACAAAAAGAGGTCAATACACGTCTTCTAAAATAGACTAGTATTTTAATTAATGCAAACACTTGAATGGCCCACTGAAAAACCACACAAGGCAGACAGAGAACTGAGCTTTTGTTATAAGTTCTTCTTTAAATACTCTGACAGAGATAGTTCCCGCTCCCTGCTGGCCCTGTCAGAGTAGAGGCTGGATGTGGTTTAAACTTACCCAACCTATCGTTGGCGCACAGGCTGGTCCCAGCCCCTTGGCGCTTCACTGTTGCCGGGCATTAGTTGTTATCTTTACAACCTGTCTCGAGTCAGCAACCTCAGACATAGTTTGTTCTTCTTCATTGTAGCAGAACACATGTCCTTGAGCGGTTTAACAAAGAGGCAGTGTGTCTGTGTGTGAGTCACAAGCCTGTCTCAGCCTACCCCCTAACGGTTCCTCACATTAATCACATCTTGTTATGTTAAACAATCTATATCAGTACAGCACAAACCTATTATGTTTAATCATTAATGTATTCTTTCTAAGCTAGGCTTCACTTCTAGTTGTAAGAAAATAGATACCAACACCAGACACACCTGTAGTTTACTGTTAATACCTGACCAGACACACCTGTAGTTTACTGTTAATACCTGACCAGACACAGCTGTAGTTTACTGTTAATACCTGACCAGACACACCTGTAGTTTACTGTTAATACCTGACCAGACACACCTGTAGTTTACTGTTAATACCTGACCAGACACAGCTGTAGTTTACTGTTAATACCTGACCAGACACAGCTGTAGTTTACTGTTAATACCTGACCAGACACAGCTGTAGTTTACTGTTAATACCTGACCAGACACACCTGTCGTTTACTGTTAATACCTGACCAGACACAGCTGTAGTTTACTGTTAATACCTGACCAGACACACCTGTCGTTTACTGTTAATACCTGACCAGACACACCTGTAGTTTACTGTTAATACCTGACCAGACACAGCTGTAGTTTACTGTTAATACCTGACCAGACACACCTGTAGTTTACTGTTAATACCTGACCAGACACAGCTGTAGTTTACTGTTAATACCTGACCAGACACACACACCTGAACTTCTACTGTCAACACTCAACACAACAACACAATAATCACCACAACAACAATCTCTCTGCCAGCATGATAGCTCTCTTCTGCTTTACCTGTTTTCTAATGCATCCTATCCTTCACTCACTCCCCCTCTCTCTCTCTCTCTCTCTCTCTCTCTCTCTCTCTCTCTCTCTCTCTCTCTCTCTCTCTCTCTCTCTCTCTCTCTCTCTCTCTCTCTCTCTCTCTCTCTCTCTCTCTCTCTCTCTCTCTCTCTCTCTCTCTCTCTCTCTCTCTCTCTCTCTCTCTCTCTCTCTCTCTCTCTCTCTCTCTCTCTCTCTCTCTCTCTCTCTCTCTCTCTCTCTCTCTCTCTCTCTCTCTCTCTCTCTCTCTCTCTCTCTCTCTCTCTCTCTCTCTCTCTCTCTCTCTCTCTCTCTCTCTCTCTGTCTATCTGTCCCTGTCCCTTTCTATCAGAGTTCCAGCAGTGACAGTAGCAGCTGTGTAAATAAGGACAGTGTCTTGGTGAGTACCAGACGGATGTTCTACCTCTCTCTCTCTCTTTCTTCTCCCTGTCCACTCTTTCTTTTTTGATGTCCACTCCCTCGCTCCACTCCTCCGCAGCTGTCTGCAAGGCAGCTGACCTGGCGGGTAGGACTGGAGGAGCTTCAACACACACACACACACACACACACACACACACACACACACACACACATATACACGCGGTGGAGTGGTGAATAGCCGTGGTGTGTGTAGGATTTAAAGGATGACGTGAGTGTGTTCTTATGTAACACTGTAACAAACTGCGTGGCCGTTATTTTAAAAAAGTTTTAAAAACCAGCCATGTTAATTGACAAAACATAGCGAATTGAAACGAAAGCCCAGCTCTTCTCCGCAGGTGAGATTAAAGGAGAGGAAAGAAGGGATGATGGAGGATGAGTGGAGCAGCAGGGGATTTAAGAGTGGCAGATAGACATCAGAGAGACAGAAAAGTTAACTACCTGGATTCAACTAACATTCTTCCTCAGTGTGTTCAACCAACAGCACTTTATCTCTCTCTTTATCTTTCTTAGTTTGTCTATTTCTTTATGTCTTAGTTTCACCTTTGATACCTCCTTAAAGTTAAGGTGTTTTACGTTTACTGAGGCTCTGAATGAAAGAAAGAGAAATGAGGAGGTGATATAAACTATGTAGAAGTCTGAAGGTTAGGGTTGTGCTGTAGAGAAATAATATTAAATATATTCTTCTGGGTTCTCTCCTCCTCCTCCTCCTCCTCCTCAGTACTGAATCCTGCTTGAGACTCGTTTTGGGGGTCTGTTGTAATCAAAGGCAAGTCAAAGCCAGAGGAAGAAAACAGAGAGAGGGAGATGGAGGAGAGGGAGAGATATTTTTCATTTTCTGATCAAAAACTTGATATATTGTGTTTAGAGAGAGAGAAAGAGGGACTAGATTGTTGCATTGTGGTGTTTTTAGGCTCATAGCTTCTCTGTTACAGAGTTATCTGGAGCTGTCCGTGCTCCAATGGGAGCTGTCCGTGGTCATGAAGTATATTCTCGGTACTAACTCTGTTCTAATGGGAGCTGTCCGTGGTCCCGAGGAATATTCTCGGTACTAACCCTGTTCTAATGGGAGCTGTTCGTAGTCCTGAAATACATTCTCTGTCCTAACTCTGTTCTAATGGGAGCTGTCCATGGTTCTGAAGTACATTCTCTGTCCTAACTCTGTTCTAATGGGAGCTGTACGTGGTTCTGAAGTATACTCTGTCCATGACACTAAGATCCACTCTGAATGGACAGCTAGACACTAAGATCCACTCTGAATGGACAGCTAGACACTAATATCCACTCTGAATGGACAGCTAGACACTAAGATCCACTCTGAATGGACAGCTAGACCCTAAGATCCACTCTGAATGGACAGCTAGACACTAAGATCCACTCTGAATGGACAGCTAGACACTAAGATCCACTCTACATGTGTATAATATAATATATAATATAATATAATATATAATATAATATAATATAATGTGTAGCTGATGTGAATAGCTAGTTAGCTGTGTATGTGCTAATAGCGAGACAAGGATAGGCCCACAGAGATCCTGTTAAATGACTAATATCTAAGTCTATGGACAGGCCATTCTCTGCTCCTCACCTCTACCTCCTCCCACTGCTGTGTTTCCCCCTGCTCACCACCAGATGGCGCCACATCCCCATTCACAGCAGGCAGTGTGCAGCAACCTCACAACTGGAGACTGCAGGTCCTAGGAATCTCACTTGTATTTCCTTGTCTCCTCGCTTATTTTACCAAAACCCATTGGAGGCGAAGATCTGAGGGGCGGAACCGCTGACCTTCTCCTCCAATGTTGTTTGAGAAGGAGATGATGAGAGGACAGAAGGAACACAATTGAGATTCCCCCTAGTCACATATAGGTTAGATAGACAATACATCCGGGACCAGCTTACCTTCTCCTAACCCAAACCTTAGCATTAGAGAGGTAGATAGACATTACATCTAGGACGGGCTTAATGTCTGTTTAACACCATGTTGTGGTATACAGATGACCAGGTTAATGTCTGTTTAACACCATGTTGTGGTATACAGACGACCAGGTTAATGTCTGTTTAATACCATGTTGTGGTATACAGATGACCAGGTTAATGTCTGTTTAACACCATGTTGTGGTATACAGACGACCAGGTTAATGTCTGTTTAACACCATGTTGTGGTATACAGACGACCAGGTTAATGTCTGTTTAACACCATGTTGTGGTATACAGACGACCAGGTTAATGTCTGTTTAACACCATGTTGTGGTAGACAGACGACCAGGTTAATGTCTGTTTAACACCATGTTGTGGTATACAGACGACCAGGTTAATGTCTGTTTAACACCATGTTGTGGTAGACAGACGACCAGGTTAATGTATGTTTAACACCATGTTGTGGTAGACAGATGACCAGGTTAATGTCTGTTTAACATCATGTTGTGGTATACAGACGACCAGGTTAATGTCTGTTTAACACCATGTTGTGGTAGACAGATGACCAGGTTAATGTCTGTTTAACACCATGTTGTGGTAGACAGACGACCAGGTTAATGTCTGTTTAACATCATGTTGTGGTATACAGACGACCAGGTTAATGTCTGTTTAACACCATGTTGTGGTAGACAGACGACCAGGTTAATGTCTGTTTAACATCATGTTGTGGTAGACAGACGACCAGGTTAATGTCTGTTTAACACCATGTTGTGGTATACAGACGACCAGGTTAATGTCTGTTTAACACCATGTTGTGGTAGACAGATGACCAGGTTAATGTCTGTTTAACACCATGTTGTGGTAGACAGACGACCAGGTTAATGTCTGTTTAACATCATGTTGTGGTATACAGACGACCAGGTTAATGTCTGTTTAACACCATGTTGTGGTAGACAGACGACCAGGTTAATGTCTGTTTAACATCATGTTGTGGTAGACAGACGACCAGGTTAATGTCTGTTTAACACCATGTTGTGGTAGACAGACGACCAGGTTAATGTCTGTTTAACACCATGTTGTGGTATACAGACGACCAGGTTAATGTCTGTTTAACACCATGTTGTGGTAGACAGATGACCAGGTTAATGTCTGTTTAACACCATGTTGTGGTATACAGACGACCAGGTTAATGTCTGTTTAACACCATGTTGTGGTAGACAGATGACCAGGTTAATGTCTGTTTAACACCATGTTGTGGTATACAGACGACCAGGTTAATGTCTGTTTAACACCATGTTGTGGTAGACAGATGACCAGGTTAATGTCTGTTTAACACCATGTTGTGGTAGACAGATGACCAGGTTAATGTCTGTTTAACACCATGTTGTGGTAGACAGATGACCAGGTTAATGTCTGTTTAACACCATGTTGTGGTAGACAGATGACCAGGTTAATGTCTGTTTAACACCATGTTGTGGTATACAGATGACCAGGTTAATGTCTGTTTAACACCATGTTGTGGTAGACAGACGACCAGGTTAATGTCTGTTTAACACCATGTTGTGGTATACAGATGACCAGGTTAATGTCTGTTTAACACCATGTTGTGGTATACAGACGACCAGGTTAATGTCTGTTTAACACCATGTTGTGGTAGACAGATGACGATGACCAGGTTAATGTCTGTTTAACACCATGTTGTGGTATACAGACGACCAGGTTAATGTCTGTTTAACACCATGTTGTGGTATACAGACGACCAGGTTAATGTCTGTTTAACATCATGTTGTGGTAGACAGATGACCAGGTTAATGTCTGTTTAACACCATGTTGTGGTAGACAGATGACCAGGTTAATGTCTGTTTAACACCATGTTGTGGTATACAGACGACCAGGTTAATGTCTGTTTAACACCATGTTGTGGTATACAGACGACCAGGTTAATGTCTGTTTAACACCATGTTGTGGTAGACAGATGACCAGGTTAATGTCTGTTTAACACCATGTTGTGGTAGACAGATGACCAGGTTAATGTCTGTTTAACACCATGTTGTGGTATACAGACGACCAGGTTAATGTCTGTTTAACACCATGTTGTGGTAGACAGATGACCAGGTTAATGTCTGTTTAACACCATGTTGTGGTATACAGACGACCAGGTTAATGTCTGTTTAACACCATGTTGTGGTAGACAGATGACCAGGTTAATGTCTGTTTAACACCATGTTGTGGTAGACAGATGACCAGGTTAATGTCTGTTTAACACCATGTTGTGGTAGACAGATGACCAGGTTAATGTCTGTTTAACACCATGTTGTGGTATACAGATGACCAGGTTAATGTCTGTTTAACACCATGTTGTGGTAGACAGATGACCAGGTTAATGTCTGTTTAACACCATGTTGTGGTAGACAGATGACCAGGTTAATGTCTGTTTAACACCATGTTGTGGTATACAGACGACCAGGTTAATGTCTGTTTAACATCATGTTGTGGTAGACAGATGACCAGGTTAATGTCTGTTTAACACCATGTTGTGGTAGACAGATGACCAGGTTAATGTCTGTTTAACACCATGTTGTGGTAGACAGATGACCAGGTTAATGTCTGTTTAACACCATGTTGTGGTAGACAGATGACCAGGTTAATGTCTGTTTAACACCATGTTGTGGTAGACAGATGACCAGGTTAATGTCTGTTTAACACCATGTTGTGGTATACAGATGACCAGGTTAATGTCTGTTTAACACCATGTTGTGGTAGACAGACGACCAGGTTAATGTCTGTTTAACACCATGTTGTGGTATACAGATGACCAGGTTAATGTCTGTTTAACACCATGTTGTGGTATACAGACGACCAGGTTAATGTCTGTTTAACACCATGTTGTGGTAGACAGATGACCAGGTTAATGTCTGTTTAACACCATGTTGTGGTATACAGACGACCAGGTTAATGTCTGTTTAACACCATGTTGTGGTATACAGACGACCAGGTTAATGTCTGTTTAACATCATGTTGTGGTAGACAGATGACCAGGTTAATGTCTGTTTAACACCATGTTGTGGTAGACAGATGACCAGGTTAATGTCTGTTTAACACCATGTTGTGGTATACAGACGACCAGGTTAATGTCTGTTTAACACCATGTTGTGGTATACAGACGACCAGGTTAATGTCTGTTTAACACCATGTTGTGGTAGACAGATGACCAGGTTAATGTCTGTTTAACACCATGTTGTGGTAGACAGATGACCAGGTTAATGTCTGTTTAACACCATGTTGTGGTATACAGACGACCAGGTTAATGTCTGTTTAACACCATGTTGTGGTAGACAGATGACCAGGTTAATGTCTGTTTAACACCATGTTGTGGTATACAGACGACCAGGTTAATGTCTGTTTAACACCATGTTGTGGTAGACAGATGACCAGGTTAATGTCTGTTTAACACCATGTTGTGGTAGACAGATGACCAGGTTAATGTCTGTTTAACACCATGTTGTGGTAGACAGATGACCAGGTTAATGTCTGTTTAACATCATGTTGTGGTATACAGATGACCAGGTTAATGTCTGTTTAACACCATGTTGTGGTATACAGACGACCAGGTTAATGTCTGTTTAACATCATGTTGTGGTATACAGATGACCAGGTTAATGTCTGTTTAACATCATGTTGTGGTATACAGATGACCAGGTTAATGTCTGTTTAACACCATGTTGTGGTAGACAGATGACCAGGTTAATGTCTGTTTAACACCATGTTGTGGTAGACAGACGACCAGGTTAATGTCTGTTTAACATCATGTTGTGGTAGACAGATGACCAGGTTAATGTCTGTTTAACACCATGTTGTGGTATACAGACGACCAGGTTAATGTCTGTTTAACATCATGTTGTGGTAGACAGATGACCAGGTTAATGTCTGTTTAACACCATGTTGTGGTATACAGACGACCAGGTTAATGTCTGTTTAACATCATGTTGTGGTATACAGACGACCAGGTTAATGTCTGTTTAACACCATGTTGTGGTAGACAGACGACCAGGTTAATGTCTGTTTAACACCATGTTGTGGTAGACAGACGACCAGGTTAATGTCTGTTTAACACCATGTTGTGGTAGACAGACGACCAGGTTAATGTCTGTTTAACACCATGTTGTGGTATACAGACGACCAGGTTAATGTCTGTTTAACACCATGTTGTGGTATACAGACGACCAGGTTAATGTCATCCATCACACAAGATGCTGCTGGTTTGGTTTTCTACCACAGCTAGAGAGTAACACTGTTTTAGGAGGACCTGCCTTTTGGTTACTTCTCTGCAGTAATGTTGTGGTACACAGACAACCAGGCTAATGCAGTAATGTTGTGGTACACAGACAACCAGGCTAATGCAGTAATGTTGTGGTACACAGACAGCCAGGATAATGCAGTAATGTTGTGGTACACAGACAGCCAGGATAATGCAGTAATGTTGTGAAACACAGACAGCCAGGCTAATGCAGTAATGTTGTGGTACACAGACAACCAGGCTAATGCAGTAATGTTGTGGTACACAGACAACCAGGCTAATGCAGTAATGTTGTGGTACACAGACAACCAGGCTAATGCAGTAATGTTGTGGTACACAGACAACCAGCCTTATGCAGTAATGTTGTGGTACACAGACAACCAGCCTTATGCAGTAATGTTGTGGTACACAGACAACCAGGCTAATGCAGTAATGTTGTGGTACACAGACAACCAGCCTTATGCAGTAATGTTTAGAATTCGCCCACTCACAAACATTTGTGTGCAAACACACACCCATACAGGCTGCAGAGGCAGAGAGAGAGAATGGTATAAGGCTTCTTATTCTGTTATTCTCTTTTTCTCTCTGTGTGTGTGTGTAGGTGTAGGTGCGTTGTGTGTGTGTGCGGGGTGTGTGTGTTCTATCCTGGGGTAGTGGGAGGAGGGGAGTGATGTGTAACATTTCAGGGATATGATAAAGAATAAGGAATAGGTGAAGTGAAGCATTGCTTACTGAAAACCACTGGCCCTGGGCTCAGTGTAGGAGAGGGTCCTAGCAGCCTACATTCCTACACACACACACACATGCACACACAAACATGCACGCACCAACACTCACTCTCTCTCTCTCTCTCTCTCTCTCTCTCTCTCTCTCTCTCTCTCTCTCTCTCTCTCTCTCTCTCTCTCTCTCTCTCTCTCTGTGGCTCTGTCTCTCTCTCTGTGGCTCTCTCTGTCTGTCTCTCTCTCTCTGTCTCTCTCTCTCTGTGTCTCTCTCTCTGTGTGGCTCTCTCTCTGTGTGTCTCTCTCTATGTCTCTCTCTCTCTCTCTGTGTCTCTCTCGCAGTGTCTCTCTCTCTGTGTGTCTTTCTCTCTGTGTGTCTCTCTCTCTGTCTCTCTCTCTCTCTCTCTCTCTCTCTCTCTGTGTCTCTCTCCCTCTGTGTGTTCTCTCTCTCTGTATCTCTCTCTCGCTCTCTCTGTGTGTCTCTATGTGTCTCTCTCTCTGGGTCTCTCTATCTCTGTGTCGCTCTCTCTCTGTGTCTCTCTCTCTCTCTCTGTCTCTCTCTCTCTGTGTGTCTCTCTTTCTCTGTGTGTCTCTCTCTCTGTGTGTCTCTCTCTCTGTCTCTCTCTCTCTCTCTCTCTCTCTCTCTCTGTCTCTCTCCCTCTGTGTCTCACTCTCTCTCTCTGTCTCTCTCTGTCTCTCTCTCTCTCTCTCTGTCTCTCTCTCTGTGTGTCTCTCTCTCTGTGTCTCTCTC